>NW_026453457.1:0-24504 GCF_025200985.1 Drosophila gunungcola
GTGCGCTGAAGTTAACTTGTCCATAATCGATGCTCGGCCACACAACGGATGCGTCACATCTCCTGGGTGGCTTTCTAATCATAATCATAATCATCATAATCATCATAATTAGCATATTTCGCCCAGTGTATTTCGACCCGGCTCGCGGTGATCTCTTTGTGTCCGTGTGATTGTGAGAGCCACATAATTGCTGGCAACAGAACGTGACGTTTGCGATGGCTGACTTCGTGTCCTGGCTTGTTACCTTGGCAATTTGTGGGTCGAATCTGCTAAGACATAATTACACGATGCAGTTCCCCTAAATCTACAAAACTTTAGTCGTTTTGATGTGTGTTTTTTATGTATATTTAAGTATTAGTGCGGAACATTATTAATAGAAAGTTGTTGTTCAAATTACACTCTTTTGAGTATTTAAAATATTAAAAAAAAAGTATCAGTCAAAAATACATTTTTTTAATCCATTTAGAATGAATTAAAATAATCTGAAAATAAAAACTTTTATTGATTAGCATTTAGAATTTCATCAATACATTTAATAGGACATTATAATATGCATAAAATCCTTTTAAATGTCCCTGGAAATAGCATCAAAGGAATTACTACGTTAGAATAAAATATATTGATAGAGAGGATTACTCTTTAATTTTGCATTCTAATTCGGCTTAAAGAGAAATTGCGGTAAGGGTAAGAAAATACAAATTTAGAACGTTTAATAAGAATGTAATAGAAAATATATTTGCTTACAAGGAAACAATTATTAAAATTTTTTTACTCAAAATATCTTATCATTCAATTTTTATTGCGTTATCGTCACAATTTTCTTGTATAGTTTGGTGGTGCTTTTGTTTGATTTACTTTAAGGCATATTCAGAAACATTTTCAAAATAAGCAAAAGCTATTAATATTCTTTTACTTGCTGCAAAACAATCGGTATATGAACTAATGATATTTCATGTTTCGGATAAGTCGATAATTTATTCGTTTTAAATTTAGGAGAACTTTTTAAAAAAAGGGAAAAGCATACTAAGATTTATTAACTTTAATTCATTTTGGAAATAGTTTAAACTTTGATAAAATTTTTAGCAATTTTAATATCAATTTGAACAACGTGGTTATTAATGGTATCATTCAAAAGGTGTTGAAATACTGTTCCTGAAATTAAAAAATATTAAGATAAGCTCAGAAATTTTTATAAAAAAGCTAACGAAAAATGTTTTGTAGTTAAAATGTTTTTTATTCTATTTAGTCATAAAAAAATTAAGCTTATTTTAGAAGTACGAATCTGGAATGGTAGTGATAATGATTTTGGATGGGTAGTGTCTTGGCCTTTAATGTTGCGTATACTTAATGCGGTTTGTTGGCTTTTACCCTGCCAGTCGCCGTTGTCCGTTGCCATTACTATTGTCAGCCAGTTGTCAGGTGTTGGCAGTGGGCTAGCTGCATTTCATTTTCATTTTCATTTTCGTTTTATTAAATTTAATTTTCAGCTTTGTCTCTCCGTCCATGTGTGTGTGTGTGCGTGTGTGTATCTGCACTAATTAAATTCATGCCGAAATTTTTCTAATTAAAAGTTTACTAATGAAATTTATGCAGCTGCTGTTGCCAATGCTGCTGTCTGCGTGGGTGTATTTGGTCGAAAGCCCAAAAGTCGCGCTTTCAATTAAAAATCGCCATGAACGGTCAGGATAGATTTTGCGCGGATGGGGTCTTTTACACACGGACAGCTGGCCAGTTTGATGTGCTCGAATTAGATTTGTATTAAATTGCATTTTTGTGGTTATTATTTATTTCGTTGCATTCATCGCAGCCTGGCTGACTGGCTGACCTTTTTTTTTACGTGTTTGCATAAACAACTGCGTGGGCAAGTTAATGCAATCAAATGTGGCATAATTAAAAACTAATATCGGGTGATTGAGTGGCTGGAGTCGAATTTTCGGAAGGGGCCCTGTTGCGGTTTGATTATCAACTACGTGTAAATAAATAAGCAGGCCTTGATTTAGTCTAATATGTGGATTATCGTTGTCATTAGCTTTAAACGATCGAAACCTTCGAATTATATTGGGCAAACAACACCATAATAACTTTTTTGGGAAAATCACAATTAGAAAATTGTCTTGGTTATATTTGTATTTAATTATTGTTGTTTGCCAAATGAAATTAAAAAATCCTTATCTGGCTAGTTGGATTTGAAGCAAATAAATAAATAGTTAAGCCATAAATAGTATCAGATGTCTAATGAATTTTTGGCCACTGAAAAATCCCATTATATATTGTAATTATAGCTTAAAGTAATATTAAATTAATAAAATCAAACATTTTTAAATTAATTAATACTCATTTTAATATTTAATTGGATTTCTCAGTGGCTTTAAAATCAACAAACAATCCGATTTAATATAAAAGTAACCGGTGACCGCTGTCAGTATCATCAAGTTCTGGTTAGTTGTCTGATTTAGTTGCTGTTAATAATTAATAAACTCTGGACTGATATTTTATAGAATATTAAAGAATATTTTTAAAAATTATTAAATTTGGTTAGACCGATTTATAGATAAAATACGGCAAAAAACATTATTAATTGAGGTTTAGTTTGAAGACTTTTTAAAAGCTGTCGTTTCAGTCCTGTGATGGCCACAAAAACACCTTGAAAATTCATTAATATTTTGTGGTTAGCAATCATGTATTTTGTTGTTTAATACAAACAAGGAAAAATATGTGTTTTGTGTGTATGAATTAAAATGGATTATTTTTTATAGATTTTTTAAATTAAATTGTAAATATATATGTATAATATATTTATAATACATCTGCAACCTAGTTCGACTTGAGTAACTTTGTTTCCTAACATTAAATAATGGGTGCATTCCAGACAATTGCATTGAAAGAGTCCACCTTAGCCCAGGGAATGAGCTTTAACGAGTGCAAAATGTCCTTCCACAAGACGGGAATATTAAGTAATTACATGCAGAGAAATACACATGAGTTGCGACGGCAACTCAATTACGGAAGCGTTGTGCGCCATGTGGCGCCGCCAAGAATTTCATTTGGCTGGCAAGTCACGTGATGTGCAACAGCAGCAGCCGCACTCGGCCGTTGCTAACTTGTGGGTTATGTTACGGTAAGCGGTCAGGGGTCAGGGGTCAGGGGTCAGGAGTCGGGGGGTGAGGCATACGCAGCGCTGACCCGACACAATGATAAACTGCGTGCCGCAATATGAGGCAGCTAGCCGCAGAACTTTTGGCCAAGAGCAACGACGGCGACGAGTGCTTAGCGCGCGTAGGAGCCCGGCCTGCCGCTAATTTATGTCCTCCTGGCCCTCAGAAGATGGATCCCATCCAAGCCCAGTCCAAGCCCAGTCCATGGTGCCTCCGATGGGCCTCTCCAGTGCTTAACATGCGCCGACTGCCGCCTTTCTAGTCTGCTCCCTTTTTTTTCGGTTGCGACATGGTCAACTGGCACATGGCATTCCCAGCGGCACGCTCCAGGGGCATCAATATTCCCGACGCTGGACGCGCATGGCCCCCTCCGGAGAGGGTTAAGGGGCAGTCGCAGGACCAGCAGAAATCCCAAGACACACAGGTGCACCGCTAGAAAATTCTTTGAAAAATTTAAAAGGACACTCTTTTATTTGTGTTCTTATTACTTAGTTCAACAATGTTTTAGTAAAACTTGGCTGGCAAAAGACTCCTCATCCCTTTGACCTTAGTATGATTATTTAAATTAAATTTAGAAATGAAAATAATAATTAGAAATATATCAACATTTCCATTTAATTACTTGAGACACACAAACTAAATAGATAAATTCAAAGGTACATTTCTTAATTTGTTAAATTTGTTTTCGAATGTTTTAGAATGTTTAGTGAAATATTACATAATTCATTTATTTGATCATTTATGCTTATAATTAAAGCACTGTTAAATTATATATTATATATTGGGCAACAGTATTCGGCCATTAAAATATTAAACTAATTTAATTGTATTCGTTTTTAAGTAATCGATTACTATTGGCCAACTGTTAAGTACCATATGAAGTACTTTTAATTAAAAGTAAAAGTAATTTTAGTAAATCTTTCATTGTCATTATATAATTTTTTATTTCCATTCCTATACCAAACATGCTTATTAAATAACATTCCATTTTTTTTCATTATATTAATTTGGAATATTATTGCATTGCACAATATTATATTAAGCCACTTATATTCTTATAGTGCAGACATGTGACTAACCCACTTCTCATAATTTTAAACATAGTTTTCTTTCAGTGTACCGATTCCGCTACAAATTCTCGAGCAGAGACACAGGAGCCAAGGCTAAAACACAGTCAAAATATTGACACGACTTGCTCTTGGCCGAGCTCTTTGTTGCGCTTTATTGAGACTGAGACCCAAGGACGTGCCCGTATCCTGGGCCCTGTGACCTGCCCTCCGCATCCGCATCCGGAATCCTGGCTTCCACTTGCCACTTTCTGCCTTCTGTCTGCCGACTTCCTTTTAATCTCGTTTCCAAATTGGTCGATTTTAAAGACATTTGCCTTGTTGCGAATGGCTTGCATTTTGAAATTCGTTTACTTCAATAATGCCAAATAATGGCTGAGATTTCGTTGGGCGATTTATATATATATATATATATGTATTATATATATGTTCTCCATCGGCTGCCGTCTCCTTCTTTATGGTTTCCCCGAAAATTCGCTCGGTTTCTCACGTATGTGGTTGCTTTTTGAAATATCGCTGGTATTTCGTATTTTGTATTTCGCATTTTCCCTTTATTTATGCTCGTTTCGTTTTGTTTCGTTTCATTTTGTTCTTTTTTTCCGCATTTTGTTCGAGGGCGCTTTTGTCTTTTGGCCGCATTCGAGAAAGAAGAGCGTGTTTGGCTCAGGCGATTTGCACGGCTTCGAACTAACACAGGCGGTCTTACGTTTGTGGGTGAAAGTGCAAAGATGGAATCTGTGCAATCATGGCATAACGCAATGCAGACGACTATAACCCTTTTAAGGCTTTTATGATCCGGACAATAAAAAATCAGACTTGAATTCACTTAAATATCCGACCAAGTAAAGTAATAACTAGAACCACACTGGTAAGAAAACGTAATCAATTTATATACATAGTATTAAATATTTTCCCTTTGATTTTCATCCATTGCGGTTTTTAGCTTCTTTAAATATGAAAATATTATAAATTGTTTAATTTTTAATTTGACTATTTTCGGATTTGATTTACATATCTAGAAAATTAATTTCAATTTAAACCATATTCAACTAATATAAAATGAATTTAAATCAATTAAGATATATTAAATCAATTATTTTCAAATTGATTTAAGTTTTTAATATTAAATGACGTAATTGAATATTGTGTTTCCACATGTCATTTTAATATTTAATATGTATTTTTTAATTCAATTGTCAGATATTGATTTTTAACAGTCAATTTTTTTAATAATTGCATTTTTTTTGTCTGGATTTGTTTAGGCAGACCACAATAATTGTTTATTATTCTGTGCTTAAAAATTTTAACTCATGTTTAGCCTTCTAATATTTATTTTTAAACAACATTATGCTTTTTTTTTTGCAAATTTGTTTGTAGAAAATCATAAGACAATTTGTTGATGGGCTCTAAAATGGTTAAAATTTTCTGCTAATAATATAAAATATTTAAAGGCTAAATAGTTGCACTAGGAACCGTTCGCTTGTTTTGAAGTTCACTCGCTAACGTGACAAAACAGTGTTGTGAGCAGATTTAGACTGCCAAAATCAGAATCTATTAAAAAAATATTATTCCACAATGTTAGTTTATGGTGTGTTATATGTTAAAACATAACTCATAAATACGTTCTTGATAAATGACGTATGAATTAAAAGCCTTTTAAAATAAAATCAGATTCTGCCAAAATTGGCTAAATAAACATTTTTCATTACTTAATGACACTTTACCGTATTACATTTTTGGAAAATTTTTGAGAAAGTGGCATTTAGTCTTAACTTTGTATTTGGATTGGTAGAGACAACCTTGCAATTGAAATTTTATTGATTTGCAGTAAAAAACATTTAAAATCTTCTTTAAAAAATTGTTTTAAAATATAGTTGTTAATATCGATTGTTTTGCAGCTAGGGCATGCATGAATTCCTCCAACCTTGGGACCTGTTTCGTTTCCCATTTTATTGCCCTCTTATTCGCTTCATGACTTTTATTTTGCCACAAATGTCAAGTGTTTAACGTAAGTCAGTATTGGCCGTTGAGCTGAGCTTATCCTGATTGCATGGCGTAAATAGTGCGCCGAGGAGCAAATGTCCTGGGTATTTTGCGCTGCTTAAGCCACGCACATCATAACGTTATCACTTCACGTTGCCGCGTAATTCTGGCAGCAAACACGCATACATTCTTACGGCATTTCCATATGCAATTGGGCGCATTAATTCAATTGAGTCGATGGCGATGGCGATTGCGATGGCGATGGCGATGCCAGAATGCTAACGATAATGACCCGGGAAGATCCGACCGGACAATGAACAAATGGCAGTAAATAAGTAAGCATAATTAATGCAGTCCTTGACTGGAGGTGATGCCTATCTATCCCGTGTCCGGGCATCCTTTGCCTAATTTAGCCCGATGGCAGACTTTATGCCTTGAGTGAGCGACAGGGGACAGGAGACGTGGATGGCGATGGCGATGGCTACAAGACGCTAAGTGGCAGCAGATTCCCAGAGACTCTATAAATATGACTGTGAGTCGTAAAAATGTATGAGGCGCAGTTGTCGAAGGGCACGAATTTTATGCGGGTTCGGTGTGTTTGTCTTTGCACTGAAGATAAATTCGTAAATCTATTTAAAAATATAAATATTTTTTTACACCCTCCATTTCGATTAATGTGTGTTATATAATTCTTCTTGATATCGAAAATGCGAGAATTGAAGAACTAAATGACATATGGGCAGACAATAATCCGCAAACTACTTTTAAGGTAAATGCAAAATGTTAAAAACAAGTATTATTAGTTTTGAAAGCATAAGAGGTAAACTAAAGTGTCAATAAAATCAATTTCCACTCAGAATGCAGTAGTAAAATGTTGTTTTTATGGCTTTTATGGCGGTTCAGACGAATTTTCAATTTGATAAGCTTAACAAAAAAATAAGACGATTTAATATCAATAAAGTGATTATTGAACATTGTACTTAAAAGAACTTAATGTCATATAGGCATATATATGTCACCTATAGTCCGATTCAGGTGACTTTTTAACTTTAAAAGCTTAAATGTAAAATAGGACGTTAAAAAAATGTCTGATTTAAATCCTTGAAGTTTCATAAATACTTAAAAAACTGTCATAAGTATGCAACAATATATTTTGAGTCCGAAACTCTGTGGTATTTAACGACGTAAATTTTTCATTGCACCTTTTAAAGTCTTGTGATTTTTGTAGCAGTGTTGCCATTTGTTTTCTGCATGTGTATGTGGCAAGGACAATCATTACGTGTTGGTGCTGTCGCCCAGCTGGGACAACACCCCGTCCTCCCTATCTTCATCTTTATCTCCGTCTCCGTCTTCTTATTCCTTTCCACACACCTCCTCCTGTCCACATCCCTCATCCGTGGATTCCGGATTGGCAAGTAGCCCCATCGCCACGTGGCCACGTGTTTACATGCGCTCCGGCCATAAAGTAACGCCAACAAACGCACTTTACAGCCTCCAAAAGTCCCAAATAGATGGTGCAGACTGGATGGGCGTGGGATGACGATGACGATGACAACCCCGATATGCGCACTCCTGGCAAAGGTGGCTCATGCTAAATTTTTAATGAAACGTCGCATAGAAAACGGCAAAAGTTGAATTTATGACTAGCACATGAACACACAAACTTCGGGTATCAAGGGCAAGGACAATATATACCCAGTTCTCAAGAGCTTAAGGTGTTTTGGAATGTTATAATTCTCGTCCTGTTTAGGTCCGATTTCTCAATGTTTTGTTGAGTTTTTAAGCTGTTTTGAACAGAAATATTTTCTGAATCATTCTTAACAAGAGGCAATGCTTTAATTTAAATATGTCTATATAAATATTTTTTTTTTTAGATTTTCAATTTGAATTTTTTGTGACAACAGATCCAGTAAAAATTTGTATTTCGAATACTTGAAAACGAATTTCTGTTTCTAAGCAATTTAAAATCTTGTTTCTCTGAGTGACATTTACAGACTTTTACCCAATATAAACATGCGATTTAAAACTATATAGTAATGTAAATAATCTATTACCAGGTGTCTCATGGTCTAAACTTTTGGGAATATCATTTTTTCTTGTCCTTTTCAGTCCTTTGGCCGTGAAACCTTTTTTTTTTAGCCAGAGCCTCGGGTTACGACCGGGTTTTGATTAGCTGCGATTGGTCGCAGTTGTTGATGGCTGCTTGATGCTAAAATAAAAAGTAGGATGGGATTTTCCCCTTCTTTGTTAGGTGAAGGGGTTTCCAGCAAAGGAAGGATTTAAAGCACTATTACCCAAGAATTTGGGCTTTAAGATGTGCTTTATCCTAGGCACGTTTTAGGATGTGTCATCATCTGTGGAAAAATACATTTTTCTGTTTGAGTCAGGAAGTGGGGCTTTTTATTTACCGTCAAGAAAAAATAAACAACTTTTTTTTTTAATAAGCAATTTCATTAAATAATTTTACTATATTTGTATGTGATAGTACGATTCATTAATTTACTAGAAGTCCAAATAGGATTCAATGAAAATTTCTAAATGATGTGTTGAAATCCAAACTTCACTTGGGGATTGACCCAGATCAACAATCAAAGAATAATTATCAAAATTTCAAGCTGATATGTTGGCTGCATTCGTTTATTAACATTAATTGGTAACTGAACTCTTGACAACAATCGACTGACTTTCCTCCACAATTAATTTTAATGGAGAGCTTTAAAGACTGATTAATTTCGCGGCCGTAAGTGGGAGGTCTTAAGTCTTACTGCCGTTAAAAACCAATTCGATGACAGGTCAGATCAAATGAAGTTAAGCCTGTCATGAAAACTTCTCGCATTGCTTGAAAAAGTCGTCAGATGACGATGTTAATATATCCAGACTTCCAATATGCAACTCCACTGCAGTGTGTAATAAGCCAATAAAAACTTTTAATTACCTCCACTTAATGGCACTCATAATTGCCATCCCTGTCGTTTATTGTTTTCACAATTTGGGTTTAAAATACATATACTTTTATAGCGTTTCTTAAAGCTTATTTAAAATTTCAAATTGAATTAAAAAAAAAAGACATATATTGATTTTGACTTGAATTTTTTAAATAAAATATTTATTTTTCTAAAATCCATAAAATGAATCTAAAATTCTAAACGAATTTATATATGTATAGGAGTATGGCTGAAATTGGACTTAATTTGGAATTATAAATTCAATGTTTGACTTTTTTTTTAATTATAAAAGGAATGATGATAAGGTTGAAATGAATGATCCATGTTAAAAATATGTTTAAAACTGAAAGAGTTTACAAATTACTCAAAAATTGACTTCTGAATATATAAACATAACGCTTTTGTGAGCAGAAAAATAAGTTATACTTTGAAAGATGGCGATTAATTTGTTTAATTACATTTTTAAGCGATTTCAAAAGAACTGCGATGAGTAAATTCGAATGCGTTCGAGAATGTTCAGCTTGTTCCTTGAAGAGGGTAAATCAGATTTTGTAATTCGACCATATAATTCACTTATCTGTCTCTTCCACAGCTCGGCCACTCCCCCCCTTGTCCACGCCTTTAATTGAATGCTCCATTGTGCAGTAGATTCGGGCTTTTTGCCCAAATATGTACAAATTTACGAATGTAGGTACGAGTGTTTCGGCAATCCCCCAACGATTCAATAATAAATGCCTTTTGCATTGTTTTCCCAAATGTGCCGCAAATTGCGAACATTTTATGCACTTCGAGCTACTCATTAATACGCACGCACACAATTCGGGACATATATATGTATATATATATATATATATATGTATATATATATATATATATATATGTATATATATATATATATAGTATGTAGCTGGGCCTCACATATTGCCAACTTGATTGAATTTGACAGTAAAATATTTTATCCTAAATCATTTGCCATTTCCTTCACTGCTTTCTTGTGCGTTTGGGGCTGCATTTTGAGTGCTCGGCAGATCAATGGGAAATTTGCTTAGCCAATTTGTTAAATGCGTCAACACGCACACACACAGTATGTATGTGTTTGGCCAGAAACAGGAAACAACAGCCGGATACACGGCTACACGGATATAGACACAGAAATATCTGTATACAGACGGACGGGCATTTCGGTCAAAAGACCAAAAAGTGGACGGACATGCCATGTCTCTGTCCTGGTGCCTAAACGTCCTTGTGTCCTGTCGTCCTGGTGTCCTGGTGTCCTGACGTCCTGCTGTCCCGGCTGTTAAGTGCAGCACGCAAATAAATCATAAAATATTTAGCCAAAAATTGCATACAACATTCTGAAGAGTGTGCGGTGTGCGACAGCGACAAACATTCAAGTTTCCCTGGCAATCGGCCAAAAAATCTTCAGCTCCCGATCTATCGGGTTAGTCGTTGTCGGAGCAATTAAGTGCAACTTTTGGGGCTATAAAACGTGGCCAGGATAGCATTTACCGGAATCGGCAGCCGCATCTTTGTGGCAAAATGGGAAATTATCAAGGCGCTTGTCGTAAAAACACAGAAAACGATGATACTACACAGAAGAAAAAAATTAGCTAAATTGATAACCGTCTTAATCTAATTAAAAACAAATGGAAACTATCACTGGCAAGCCAAAGTGTGCAGTTTTGTTTTACCTTTCTTACGAACAATGTACGATATATTTGTCAACTTTAAACTAATTATTATAAATAAATACAAAATCCAAAATCGCTTACTAAAACGTATTTCTTATACTGAACATTTTTTTTAAACTTTTATTAAGGTTGGATTATATAAAGTTTATTAAGGAGCATTTTGAATAACACACCAAAAATCAATACTTATTGACCCTTTTATTTATTTATTACAAAATTGATCAAATAATATTAAGAAAGTTAAAATATTAGATTATTTTACTGTCGAAAAATATCAAATTTTAGATTACTCATAATTTTTTAGAAACCGAATTCGATGTACCAACTTTGAACAAATGTCTATAGCTACAAATTTGTGTTGATAGTTACTTTCACTTTCACCAGTAAACTTTATTTCTTTCTGTGGTTGTTTGCGTTCTGCACCTGCAGAAGGCTGCTTATCACTGGGCATTCCTTTAAAAATCTCCAGAGAAATAGGATTTAAATGTATCACCATGGCAACAGGCAGCATACGACATCGCACTCACACTTTTTGCCATAAACGTGGTAAAACCGCAAGTGGTTCACCTTAAGAATGCATCAACTCAATCAGAAAGGCAACAAATAAAAAGTAGAAGAGAGTTGAAGCCGGAAAATAAATAAGGGAAAATGGGAAATGGAAAAGAATGCAAATGCAATAGAGTTAGAACACGATATAATCTGAAATATTTAAAAACTTAAAACCAAAAGTAAATCCACTTTATCTTAAAGTGGATTACATAAACTCTCATGAAAAATAGTTTAAATTGAAATATTTTGCGACTAGTATTTTTGTTTTTTCCCATACTCGACTGCCTAATACTTTGCACACTTTCGTTAAAAACTGTGCGGATTTCAATAAACAAAGTGTGTGCGTTGGCAGCAACAACAAGGTCGTCGATGTTGTTGTTTTAATTTGTTGATTGAAAACACTGTGAGAAGAGGGGAGAGGTGGAAAAAACGGCAAAGTGGCAAAAATGAAATTTCAGATTATCAGGGCAGCCCACAATCAATGCCACATCAATGATGCACCAAAAAACTCCATTTACAGTTGCAAACAGAATAATACGAATTTATTTCCTAGACCTTTGAAAATAAAAACTTAGCAGTTTGTTGTCTTATAGTTGATAAAGTCAAAAAAATCCTATTTCACAAATCCATTTGTGCCACATAAAAACACATTTGATTTCTGTTAGTTTGTAGTAGACATTTGGAAGATAACTATTAGAGTATTTAGTATAGCTTCGATACTTATTTCCCAAAATTTGTTATTTCCGTGCAATTATAATCGTGCAAAATGTTTGAAAAGTGTGGTCATATTTTTTGTAATGCAGAAAATAATTACAACTATCTTTTAAAGTGTCATATATACTTGATGCTTGGCCAGCATCACCAAGACAATATTTCCACGTAAAAGTCCAGCTAATAAAAAACATTTAAAAATATTTTTATATCCCCTTCCTCCGTTTTTATTATCTGCAACTGACTATTATTTCAATACATTTTTGTGAAAATTTGATGATTAATATAAGGAATAAGTATTCGTTAGACTAGTTGTCTTTTGTTATTTTATTATAAAGGAAATAAATAACTAAAAGTTAAAATAATGTAAGCAATGCTAAAAAAAAATGTTAGAATGGTGAGAAATATTTTCTTGAATAATCATCATAAGAAAACAAAATTGTATTTAGGAAAAACTATTTAAAAGTCTTACATGGAGATAAGAAATGGCCCTCTTATGCAATATTAGCATTACGAAGTACTTTGGCTGGTGCTAATTTTCTGACCGCAGCTGTAAGTGTGTGTTCGAGTACTTGCGAGTGTTCGTGAGGGAATGGGATTGGGAATGGGAACGGTCAATACCGACTAATTGCGCTTAACAAGCCAAAAAAGAAGCAGCTCTTGAGCGAAGAACGTAGTGCAAAGTGCAGCTGGAAAAAAGGATCCAAAAGCAGACGAAGAAATGGGAAGAATCGTTGCTCCTGCGGGGGCAAAAAAGGGCTGGTCGAGGGGGGGGGAGGTGGTTGGATGGGAGTCGGGAGCGGATGATAACATGCTCCTAATGGACTTGACATGCAAATTGTCGTCATCAAGAGTGACCCAAACGAGCGGCGACGTCACCCACTGCCTTGCCCCTAAATGGGGGCGTTCAACCACGCCCACACGGCCAACGACTTTGGATTTTGATTGTTGATTACCTTGCCTCAAGCCAGCAGAAGCATCTGTATCCGCATTCGCATCCGCATCCGCATTCGCATTCGGATCTGCATCTGCTGCAGAGCAAATTGCATTAGGCAAACAATTGATTCGGCTCCCGTTGGGAAAATCGGTTGGTTAACAAATTTTTAATGCATACATTTAGGGGCAGTCGATGGACCCGAGTCGGCCACATTGGATTCATTGGATTCATTGGCTTAACGAAGTTACCTCCATTCATCCCCAGTCCTTTGCCTTTTGCCTGCATCGGCTTGCCATCAGTCTTGCATAATCCGACGAACGGAATGAAATTTAATTATAATTGCTGTGGAGGGCAGAAGGCAAAGTGAGCAAAAGTTATATTTATTTACCCTTGAAAGAGTACTCGGGGGGTGAAAGAGAAATGTCGCAATTACAATTGCAGTCGAACTATGACAAATCGAATTTTTATTACCTTGAAGCTGACCGACAAGAGTTTTAGCAACTTTATTTTATACAAATTTGTCTTCACAACGAGTTTTAATAACATTATAACAAAACTGAACGTTTATGTTAAGGCCCTTTGGACCGTCTTCTCAAATGAACTTATTAAAATTAATTGTTTTTTATTTTGGCTTCAATGGCATAAAAAGTGTTAACCAATTACCAAACAAAAACATAAATTGAAAGCTTAGTATGATCTATATAGTTTGTTGTTGCTTACTTTTTCATTAACTAACTTTAAAGTAAGTGTTTGTCATTTATAATTCCCAACTTAAGACAGACTTAAAAAAGTTAAGACTTCACAGAATTTCTGTTTCAAAGGTCTTGGGATGAACTTGCTAATTAAATTCAAAGGCAGTACTAATTTAAATGTGACAATGGTAAAATACTGTACTCAAAATAATTTAAAATGTTGTATATTAAGTGATTTAATATTGAAAATGCATTGTTGATTGTAATTACATACGGGTGTATTTAACTGTAGAATTTTTTGATTTTATCAATAAATGTTGTTTTTGTGTATTTCTAACCTTTTATTTTTAATGGCAGCATTTTAGTGTTTTTATATCAGAAAAGGACCACAAACTCGTCAAAGAAATCAGAATGTGTAGAGAGGCATAAAGCATGGGGCTTCTATCGTTTGCTACCACCTTTATTTTAACCTTTGTTGTGACTTGATAATGTTTTATTCGATGAAATCAACTGTCACTGCTGTTGACTTGAATAATTTACTGAAATTCCAGACCATGGCATTGCAGCTAAGAACTCCAAGTGGAAGCTACATAGAATCAGAGCCGGACCGATGGGCGTTGACCCCGGTGCGTGTCCCTCGAATAAACCCGACCCTGCCCCAAAGATACCGCCCGGAAAAGCCCATCGTGCCGTGACTAGAACAGCCCGAAAAACGCTATTCGCCTCGCTTTGTTCTAATTGAAAACGAAAATGTAATTAGTTCGCCTACAAGCGACATTGTCGGAGGTGGCGCTTCAAACGAAAAACGCACGCGAATTTCGCAAAGTTTGTTTAAAAATTACCAAGGCAGCCAAATGGGACTCTCAAGCCGAGTCTGTGGCAACAATTAGCAGCAAACAGCTCAAGGAATCGGCACGGCAGCTTATTAGAAAGACGACTCCGACTCCGACTCAGACTCTTCCGGTTCCTGCCCTCCAGATTCCGGCAAGTATTCTTTATGCATATGGCGGCAAACATTTGCCCGCCCGAGTCGCGAAGCTAACAAAGCAAAAAGGCGGCGAGCCCGGTTAAGAAACCACTGGCCCAATATGCCAGCCATTTACATGCTTTAGCCTACACTGAAACAAACTTAAAGGTTGAGCTCTAAAATAATTCAAAATAAGTACTAGCTTAGTGCATAGTAAATAAAACTAGAAAGAGTCATCTTTCATTGAAAGGAACACCTTATCAAGTGTATATACCCGTTTCTTGTACAGTAAAAGTATTCGTTGAAAGAAGGAAGAAGCATGTCCGACCCTAAAAAGCAAATATATTTTTATTTGGGATCATCAAGGCTAGTCGATCTAGTATAAACGTTGAGATTTTGGAAGCTTTAAGAACTAGAGAATTGATAATAGGCACTCGCAGTTTTTATGTTAAAAAAAGGTTTTAATGGCTCAATGTATTTATTCATTTAATTCCCTACGAAATCATTTTTAAATCAAAGGTTAAATTTAGAAGTTATTAAGAAACTGAAGCCCTATAAAATAACACTGTCAGTGACATAAGTGCTTGCCATTTGCCAAAAAATTGCAGAAAACGGAGTCATATTTAAATTAAAAGGAAATTTGTTTTGTGTGCTAAATATAATCTGATTAGCTTTCATAGGTTTGCGAATGTGTTCTTTAACCTTTTAACAATAATAATAATAATAATAATAATAATAATAATAATAATAATAATAATAATAATAATAATAATAATAATAATAATAATAATAATAATAATAATAATAATAATAATAGTAATAATAATAATAATAATAATAATAATAATAATAATAATAATAATAATAATAATAATAATAATAATAATAATAATAATAATAATAATAATTATAATAATAATAATAATAATAATAATAATAATAATAATAATAATAATAATAATAATAATAATAATAATAATAATAATAATAATAATAATAATTAATAATAATAATAATAATAACAGGAAGCTATGAATCAAAAGACTCAAAAGAAAACTCTTTTTCCAGTGCATTCTATCCTTTTTTTTTGTGCATGTGGCGGGAATCTGGGAGGATTTGGGTGGCCAAGAAGCCGGGAAAATGATGGACTGGGGGACTGTGGCGCAGCTTAGGCCTCCAAGAAAGCCGAGGACACAAAGGCAGGATCATGTTTAAAGAAGCTGCCAACAAGATACCGAAAAACAATTGCCAAGTGGTAAGTGGGAGCTCTAAAGTGACGCGCTTTTGACACGGGAGAAGTATGTCAGCTCGTTTGCCGCCCCCGAAATTGTGTGAGTTGAAATATCGCTGCTGGGTTTAATCACAATTAAAATGCAGAGGAGGAAATGGTGTCTGCATCAAAATGAAAATGCGCCTACTCATTAAAAGCAAAACAGCGACGACTTTGTGGTTGACTAAATTGACAGAGTACTTCATTTTACAAACAGCACAATATGTGTATATTTTGATTAAGTGATTACAAAAGTAGCATCAACTAGTTCACAAAACATTCAAGCATCAAATAACCAAAATAACCCAAAGTAACCCAGGAACGTTTTCCTACCACTTGAACAACGATGCAAAGCGGTATGCTAAGTATTCGAATAATAAGACATATTGTGAAGCGCAATGCATACGCCATTACGTAAACATACGTTTTAAAGTTTTAAATTTATGTTTGCTGTAGTAAGTTGTAGAAAACAGTGAATAAATAATCATTCGATTTTTAATTTTGTAATAATACTGCCATATTAAATTTATGTTTTTCCTACAAAAAATCTTAGGTGGAACATTTTTAAATAAAAAGCAATGTTGTTTGTCAGAATAAAATAAAGGTAATAAAGGTAACTTAATTAATATTCTTTGCTTATATAAGCGGCTAGCAAACAATATTTTAAAAAAGGATTTTGATTTGAAAATATTTAAAACGTGAATTTTGATTATATTTTGATTTATATTTTTGTGATGTTAGAATAATAAACAAAATTAAGACCTTAATTAAGACCTATTGGGACTTTCAGGGCCATCGACTATATATGACTACAAAATACACGTCTTCAGTAATTTTCAATAGTTCTGTTTTGTTTGGGATATGGCAGGATATCCTTTTAGAATGTTTCCTATGCTGACTGGTGTATGGGTTAATTTTCATGTTGTTATTTTTCTTATTTAGATAGTAAATAAAAAATAGCCAATAGGTCCAAAAGCCCACTTCTTTCCAGTGATCGGAAGCTGGAGTTTTTGACTTTTATTTTGATCGAATTGAATTGTGCCAAAGTCGTAGTCGAGCGGACAGGATTAAGTTTTGATTTAGAATCTGTTGGGCGCTTAGGCAGTAGAGCGTGTGGCGAGGGCAAGTGACCATAATTGGTCAGCAGGCGGCAGAATCGCATTGCACATCGACTTAGCCGCTCTTTCGGGGGTCAGTTGAAAAGGCTGAATGCATATTGCATATGGCACGTTGCACATTGCGCATGGCACATTGCACATTGCACATTGCACGTTACACATTTCATGTTGCATGTTGCACGGAAGCGATGGCAATTAGCAGGAATATCAATTGGCGGACAGGGTCCAACTCTGTGCGACTCCTGGCCTGAAACGAAAAACGAGTATCATCTTCACAGGTAGGAAAGGTACTAGATTTAGCTAATCTGGTTTTCACACTTTTTGCTAAATGATCTAATTTTAAAATGCAAACGCTATTCGTTCTTGGAAAATTCCCAACAAGTAGTTCTTTATAAGTAGAGGTAAAACTTATTTTACTTTTCAAAATACATGAAATATTTAGCGCTTAACGCAACACTTTGGCAAAAGCGAAATTAAATTTTTAAATACAAAGCCCAAATAAATGGTAATTATAAAAGGCTGTACCAAAGCTTAAGAGCTGATTTTTATTTTAATTTGTGTGCATGCATAAAATTGCAAAATCACCAATCATAAAATTTTAAAAGTTCCTGATTTATTCGGCTTGTATTTAAATGACTAAAGAGATAAGTACGAAATGGTATATTTAAATTGTTTTAGTTAATTCAAAATTCTGACTAAATGCCTTCTATTGAAATTCAATTAAATTATATTAAACTCAATTTAAGCTTAGGAGTGTTCAGACACCTGCACGTATGTATCTTAGCTAGGTTCAAAAAAAATTAACTACATCGTACGTTGCTAAAACGAGATATTTTTAGATACCTATTTATATATATGAATTTTTATTGTTTTTGAGTTAGGTCATATTGGTTTTGAAATTGTATACTATAGTATATCTTACACATATCATTACACATTCCATATTTTTTAAATTTATGAACAGCTTTAATCTATAATGAATTATTACTATTTCCATGGTTACATTGACGAAATAAATACTGATGTGTATTTTTTCTAGGCAAGGGTCTTATAAGTCAATAAGGTTCAGTTTTTACATTTTTTTAAAGAATATTTAAACATTTGGTTGTTACCTTTGACCTTTACCTAGGGTTTATTTTAGCTTTATTATTTTGCAAATACCTTCTACCTTACCTTGGCACTCGAGACAACCTGAACTCTCTCCATTTCCAATCTTGTCTTGCTGCACTGCTTTTGAAAACGAAACAACGCAGCGCGTCCATAATTATTCTATAGAAATGGGAAGAGGTTCTACCCATTCGTAGAACTGTGTCCCAAACAACTTTATGTCTCGAAAAATCCGTTCCGTTCCGTTTCGAACCAAACCGAACCGTTGCGATTCCTGAGTCCTTGCCACTTGACTGTGCGCCAACGGCGTTCATCGCCGAATGGGGCGTGGCATGTCCTGGTCAGCGCCGTTGACCGCAGAACGCACCGCTGCGTAAATGTTACAGCAATGAGCGGTTTTCCAGTTGAGTGAATTAATCTGCGCTCACACGCCCCCGAACCCGCCCCCCTTCACAATCGCATAAACATATGCATGTGCGGCATGCAACGCCGATAAAGCCGCGTTGCACCGTGCGAAAAGCGGAGTGAGTCGATTTAATTTGTGTTTAATCCATTTTATTGAGTGTAAATAGTTTAGATTCTTTGACATAACTTAATTTATTTGACCTAAAATAGTATCTAAGAAAAATAAAAATAGAAAATTAATACATATTTCCTTTCATCTATCGTACTCAAAGCATATATATTCATATAAAACTATGGGCTTTTTTTCAGTGTCTGCATATTAAAATATATATATATGTGCAATTAAATATTGTTTACTTTAAAGCTTAGAAGATTTTAATTCAAACTAATCGGTTTTTATATAAATTGTTTGCTGAGGTCAGTTTGTGTAAAATGTAAAAATTAAAGTAGACAACAGTCAAGGTGAAATAAGTCCTAGCACAGTTTCTTATTACGGCTCAAGCAACTTTAATGTGGAACTAAAAACATAATTTGAGGAAGTTTTCCCAACAAACGGTTGATTCAATTATTCGTTAAAGCCCTATACATTTTTAGTTTGCAATTTGAGTATTGAAACTAAATTAAATGTTTTGCGTACTTGGGTAAACAATTTGTATGGCATCCCGTAATCATTGTGTTTCATAGGTTTCCTGCAGTGCACAGATTTTTCGCAAACTCACACAGCAACTCCAACACACAGGTAAGACCAATTATCATGTTTCAATTTGCATTTGTAAGCACTGCAGTTGAGTTCAGGATTCGTTTGCAGCCGCTGAGCCGATTGCCGCTGATGACGTTCGCTGCTCGCACCTGCTTTTTGGGCATTTGGCATTTATTGCAAATGGCCGACACCGTTCCCTGCCACCCCACTTCCGCACCCATGCCCCCATGCCCCCTGCCACCGCCCCCGGACATATACACCGAAAATGGCGTCATTTCCGCACCTGACGCATTTTACAAATCAACGCAAATTTCTCAAAAACGTTTGTGGGCCGATTCCACACACCCAAATAAGTAAACAGACAAAAAAAAAACATAGATTAAGGATAATCGCTTAGAGATCATCGACTGTATGATACCTTGTGTTACATTTTATTGAATCAGTGGTCATTTTTTAAATTAATCACATATTTATACTCAACTTTATCTTATGGCATAATTATTTGAATTTTGTTTTAAATTTAAATTTCATCGACTGTAATTTTTTTATATTTCATTGAATTAGTGGACACTTGTTAAATTGGTCTCATGTTGAATGTTGTTTTAAATTTATTTGTACTTAACTTTATTTAATTTTATAATTTTTTTAATTGTTTGAAATTGAAATCAAAATTTCACTTTTATGGTCTAGTAGATTAAATTATTAATAATTATTTTAATTAATAATTAATTAGCCGATACAAATTTTGAACAGCTTTGTTTATTTATTTTTTATTTATGTTATAAATTTGAACCATTCAGTGTGAAGATTTGATATTCATGCTAACATAATTGTTCAATAATGGTCACTGACACTCAAAAACTTTTATAAAAAGACGTTTTCTTTAAAAAATTAGGTAAGTTAATTAAGTTTATTAAAGTTATTTAAAATTTTCATAAAAAAGTTTTTTTTCCCTATATATTTTGGTATTCCTTACCAATCTCCAGTCTTTAACTCTGTCTCGAATCTCAGATACCATATACACCACCAAACGCCTTGAGTACCGGGTACATAAATTAAGTAGAAGAAATGTATGTATATTTTGTGATTTTCTGTTGTTGTCCGGGTATTATTGTTGCTATTGCTGCTGTTCGTTTAGCATTTTGGCCGTGCTGTTTGTTTGCCATTGTTGGTCGTTGTTGCTGCTGTTGCTGTTGTTGCTTTTGTTGCTGTGGGCGGTAGTGGTGGTGCTGGCTCTGCCATTGTGGTTTGTTATTGGCCGTTGATAAAATCATCAATAAATTAAAAATGAAACTAGGCGTTGCCCGCCCCTGTCCGCCACCCCAGCGCCACGCCCCCTGTCACTCACTCGACCATAACATCCGTTGGCAGTTAAATGCCAGGACTTTGGCGGCGTCTGTGGCCGGCGCCTGTGTGTATGCAATGGTATTTTTATTTCTATTTGCACCACACTCTTCTCGGCAAAACGGGCACTAACTCGCCGCGGGTCATGTCGAATGAATAGCTGCAGGAATTTCCGAGATTTCTGCGAGTGAACCATGCACTAATGTGACCGATGCGACCATTGCAATGGTCCGAGGGCATTGCCACTTGGGCCATGTTGGTCGTCTACCAAATAAAAAATCCTTTTGGCTAGCTAATAACGCGCAACGAACCCACCATAGCCTTAAAACCAATACCCAAAAAACACAATCATCGTAAGAAAAAGGTACTTTTTTTTTATTTGGTTGTTTTACATATATCTTTTTAATTTTCGAATTGTTTTGTGCTTTACCTTATTAAGCAAATAATAATTTCTAAAATTATTTTTCCATTTAACTTATTTATAAAATAATTAATTTTATACTCTTAGATGTTTTTTTTATTTTTGATGCTATGTATTTTGTTTTACCAAAGATACTTCCAACCGGATTTTGATTTCAAAGTGGTGTTAAAGATAGTGATGGTAAGTTCTATTAACGTTTGCTTTTTTTTTAATTTGTAATGGTTGTAAGTAAGTAACTGTCTGCTAGAAACAAAGATAATGTTGAGAATGTCTGCGTTATGAAGATTAAGACCGGTTGACCGATTTTAGATTCGAAACGTGAACTGCCAGTGTATTTTGCTTTCGTTCCTGCCACCGTTCGACTTCACTCAACGACCATATTCCATAATTCTTTGTTTGCTCCCAAATTCCCGCGTGCTTTCAGGTGTACGTGTACCTGATGCCCCGGTTTTGTCTGCTGCCTGCTGTCTGTTGTGTGTTGCAACCCGGTGGCAGCAACAATAACAGTGGGCCAGGGGAACCACAATGGACAGTTTTGCATAACGCATTAGAGATGCATTCAAATAGGCAGGCAACATCGCGTATACGCCGTGTGGTTGTCGACAAGCGTTCAATGGATTTTCTAGCATACTTTCCGGGTGGCGAGGTGGTGAAAAGCTGCTGCTTTTGGCACGTAATAATAATGGACGCATCAAACAATGCAAAATTTGTCAAATTTTGATTATTTTTTAATAAGAAGTGGAAGGGAACAGCAATATTAATTGCATTGATAGTGAAGACGACACTGACGTTGATGAATGCAGTGTTGGCGAACGATTGTTCCAGAGGTCATTGTTATCCCGCATTGTGGTCCCAAATCGACTGAATAGAATCGGCTGCTAACACTATATGCATATATTCCCCAAAGTACTCGAGTGTTGGATATTCATTGTAATGGCATTCGCTGCTGCTGCTGTTTAACAATTGTGCACTTCATTCTCATTTGTCTTCTCTTAATTAACTTGTTGCCTAAGTCCTTTTGTTGGCTTTGGCATACTGCACTTGCTTTGTTCGAAATGCTTAAGCCGATGATCTTGGTCTGTTTTCCGATTTTCTATTTTAATATCACTTTATCAGTCAGTGTTATTAGCAGAATTATATTGTTTAAAATATTACCTAATTTGATTTCAATTATTCGTAGCTTAGTTGCTTTGTTTGCTCTGCTGCCTTATTATTAAAAATAACAAAACGTTGCTTGATTATTTGATGGCTTTAAAACAAATTTTCATATGTGGTAATCAATATTTTGTAATTATATTTATTTGTATTATGCAGTATACAAATGAATCATGATTTCATAGTTTAAGTCGTCATATGATAGCCTTTGCCCTTTTACATTCAAATTGGTTTGTGCACTGCATTGAATTTATTAATTTAAGAATTCAGAAAACAATCTTATGAGGGCTCATCAAAGATTTCTAAGCAGTATATTAAAAATATTGACTCGTCAAAATTACAATATTTAACTTTATTATATACTAAGTAATTTTTTAAACGTGCAAAACAATGTGGGTGTTGGTATTTATATAAAATTATTATATGGGTTGAAAAAGAAAGTGTGCACTCCCATAGCCTGCAACATTTCATTTTTTTATAAAGAACAACAAAGTCAGTGTAATTTTCCGAGTCATTGTTTTGCATAACTAGACAAACTATATCTGTATTCGCACTCACAAAATAATTATTTTGCCATTTGGTTTAGAAATGGAGTTGAACACTTGTATAAACTGCAACAGGTTAATTATCGACAAAATGTCAGTATCACTTTTCGTGTAATTATTGTGTGTTTTAGGATTCGCTGATTTTCCGCTATCCGTTTCACTTCGTGTGCCAAAATTCTTATAATATGCATTTCAGTTGGGAACCCAATCTGTAATTACTAAGCAAAAAAAAAAAAAATGTTATGTTATGTTGTTATTGAGACTCGCTATAAATTTGTACAAATGTTTTCTTCTCCCATAACATAGCTTGTATTAGAAATATATTTCCTTTTATTCGAGCCGATTGTATACATTTCTCAATATATTATTTTTAATAAGTGTAAACAACTAGCAAGTTGCAGACAGAATTTTTATTATGCAATATTTATTACGCATACGCCTCGTTTGCAGCTGTTTTATATTATATATGCTCGCTTTATTCGTGATAATGATAGCCCTTGCATTGAGTGTTTTTTGCGTAGAAAATCGCTTGGACAATGCATAGAAATCTTGGCCTACTTTGCACATTCAATGCTGCCGTTGCTGCTGCTGCTGCTTTCTGTTTAATCAAACCCAAAACGCAATTAAATGTGCGCATCGTCACGTCGTCCAGTTGCCACTTGGGAGGCAATCCAAGACAATGGACGCCCGCCCGAAAATGTAGCACTAATGAGGCACATGCCACACGCACAGCCACCCACCCATCGCCTTTCTGCGCCACCCACCACCCACCGCGAAGAAGTTGCGCTCTGCAGTCGCGCAATTGTCAACAGCAAAACAATATACAAATAAATTGTATTTTATTTCACTTAAGTTGAAAGGCAGCTTCGCAAGGAGGCACGCGCTGCTCCGTCTTTTGGTAGATACACTGAGAAAAAGTAAACAAGTAAAGCTACCTGATCCAAATTTGCTTCTGCTCATTCATGATTATAAGAAGTAGTACACAATTTAGTAAGGGAGCAGCCCTTTATATTATATAATATTGATGCTTTGAAGCCTATTTTTATTTAATTTGAATATCCCGAATAAACTTAAAACTGATTGCTGATAGCTTGTATAAACTTTTTATAACTTAAAAATTTGTACTTAAAAATGTATGATTTACATATAATAAGCACTTATACTTTGATAAAGCGTATAAACTGTAAAAAAAACTTGAGCTTATTCTGCCCTCTTTTTCATATGCTAAGGAAGATTGCTATTTTATATTATATTTTAAAAAAGTGTGTTTATTTATTTGCAATTATTTTCGATTTTTAAATTGTAGCTCATGTAAATGATCCTTCAATGGAATTCTTGTAATATAATTTGTGTATTATTCTTTGGAAACGCTTGTGCCTTCGCGCGTCTAGCTATTTATATTTTTGTAGTGTAAACACATTTTAGATTGCTGGAAAACTCTTTATTTTTTTATCGCTCAAAATATTATGCAAATTAAGAGCAGGCTGAATGCATTGGAATGGCAATGAATTGAAATTTTTGAACGTTTTGTTCCGTGTACAAGAAAATACTGGCAGTGAGACGAAACGAAGATGTTGCAGATGCGGGACTCGGGACGTTTAGATGGTGAATCGGGGGCAGCGAGGGGAAAGGAGGGCGGGGAGGGCGAGGAGGCAAAAAGGACCCTCAGGAGGAGACCGAAGGCGTTCAGGTGAACGTCGGCACCGACAATGCCGCGTCTTCGTCTCCTGCTTGGTCTTCGC
>NW_026453458.1:0-23342 GCF_025200985.1 Drosophila gunungcola
AAAATGTTGATGGTTCTTTCTGACCCACACCGCATAACAATGATACACTTTTAAAAATTTCGATGTCTGCACTATTTACATATATCACCTAGCTGCGGGTTTGGTCAATAACCTTGAGAACAGTTGTTGCTAAAAAGGGACAATCTCGGGCAATATGACCATTTTCGTTGAAATTGAAGCACGTCGTTGGAGACTGAAATCTTTAGTTTACACTTTAAAACCATTTGTCGAGGTGTTCAAATTATGCTTCAGTTTTAGCGATTACTGCCTTATTTGAGTCAAATTTCTTACCACGGATAATCTTTTGAGTTATGTGAAGATCCAGTAATGCTGGGAGCCAGATCTGGAGAATGAGGTGGGTGCGGCAGCAATTCCTAGCCAAATTCATGCATTTTTGTCGTTGTTTTGGTAACGAGCGATCGTGGCACCAATTTTGACAAAAAAGCTTTTTCATACACCCAAAAAAAAAAACGGTAGTTTACAATTAATAAGTGAGTTTTAAAAATAAACTAAGGAATTGGTGTTAATTCAATACTAAATAATACAAATCCTATACTTTGTAGTTTGATTTCTATACCGAAGAATCAAAACTAAACCAAATAAAGTTTTGGTTTTTGTCCCTGCTGTTAAACCAGAATAATTCGAACTTAAAACGCATGAGTTTTATTTGTGCTATACTAGTATTTTTATATCTTGTGCGCAGGCAGGCACACTGCATTAAAGTTGTATCTTTGTAAAGTTATTTACGCACGTGGAGCTGTAACCTAAAGCGGAGCACATAAAAACATCATCACTGTGGATGGCCGTCCATGTAGTGACGATATAGCCGCAATATTTGAAATCAGGAGAGAATAGCCCGATCCTCATAAATAAATAGAACGGTAGCGGATTCATAAGAGTTTTAGAAAGTCATTTGGTTCCGGAGAAATGGAGGTGGAAGTGCGAAAAATGTATGTCCTTATATTGGAGCTGTTAGGTCCGGAGGAGCAACTGTTGTATTTTGGCTTTAATTACGCTCCCAATCCGTTTAAAAGATATTAAGCAAATAAATTATAGAGGTGTTTCTAAATTGTCTGAAATACCTAAAGCATTTGAGCGCATTATTACTTGTCATTTGCAATATTTGTGTTCCCCTCTAATATCACCTAATCAATTTCAAGTTATTTGAATGGAAGAACTCTGAGGGTTATTTTTAAAAACGCAGTTTCCAATATGATTAACGTAACATCTGGAGTGTCTCATTTGGGCCCATTGCTATGAAGTCGTCGTTGATCAAGTCTTATAATATTTAATTAACATATCTGATAAATGCAGACGGTAAGTTCTTGAAACCAAATGGCGTTCTGTTAACCTCCAACAATCCTTCTTTTTTTTATTATAGAGGCAACTAGCTCGCTAGTTTCTTCCACTTCAACGTGAAAAGCCCGTTTTCCACATTAACCCTCAGCGCACACACCTCCGTTTTTTAACACAACGCACACACTGGGTGTTTTTTTACCCATTCGACTTTGCCCGTTAATAACTTTACTTGTAATTGTCCGATTTTCAAAAACTTTTTTTTGTAATATGGAGAATTTTCTTAGGAATAACATGGTATAAGCTGTGAAGTTGTAAATTCAATTTTTGATACTTTAATTCGTAAAAAAATGATTGGTGTTCATGAAAGTCTTTTTTTTTTCAATAACTGTTATTAAAATGAAAAAAGTGATAAGTCTACAAAAGAAAGCATTTTTTTGAGAGTTCAGGGTACGAAATTTCACATTTTAATGGCAGTTTAACCGTACTCTCCAAAAATATATTTTTTTAGTCATTTGAAAACGGGTCAAATTTTTCGTTGTTTCGGGTAAAGTGTGGTATAGAGTTCTTTTTTTCTTTGTTTTAATGTTACACTTACCTTTTTTCATAGTAATTATCTACTATGATGCATATATTAATATAAATTAACAATCTCAAAATTTTACATATTTACAAGTATATATTCATGGTTGTTTGGTTCTGTAAAAAAATCTCATTACTTTTTCAAAAATTTTATTTCACATATGAAACGTAGATAATAAAAATTACATGAGAAAAGAAAGTAACTGTGAACAGCTTTACAAATCTTGCAGCGGCAAGGCACACTGCTGGCAAACTTTCGCGACATGGTCTTTGCACATTTGACGTTCGCAACTCAAACATTTTTTTTTTTTTTTTTTATTAACTTTGCTTTATTTATTGAATCTTCTCTTAGCTTTGAGACTATCAATAAGTTTTCGAATCTTAAAAGTTAAACATTAACTAACAGTGGACTGTAATTTTGGTTGCGCGTCCCTCAAGTTGGTCGCTGGGTAGGTAAGTCATTGCGACGAAGACGGGATTGGTTGCACAACCTTGTTAGACCTTTTCCAAGGTGGTTGGGGTGCAAAGATAGCTTGGTGAGGTACTTATCCTTTTGTTCTGCGATAACTGCTTTGACTGGTGGGATGTTCAAGTCACGATGTATGTTTTCGTTGCGAACGTACCACGGTGCCCCGGTGATCGTTCTCAGGATTTTTGATTGAGCCCTCTGGATTATGTCGATGTTGCTATTGCTAGCATTCCCCCATAACTGGGAGCCGTACGTCCATATAGGCTTTAGTACTGAGTTGTACAGCAGGACTTTGTAGTCTAAGGTAAGGGAAGATCGAGCGTTGATGAGCCAGTGTAGGCTACTGGCTTTCAACTTTAAGTGTGTTCTTTTGGCTTCAATATGCCGGCGCCATGTGAGTCTTCTGTCGAGATGTACTCCTAGATACGTTACTTCGTTTGATTGCGGAAGCAGGGTGTTATTTAATGTGAGGGGTGGGCAGTTTTGCCTATTCAGGGTGAAAGTAACGTGCTTGCATTTTTGTTCATTTACTTTAATTCGCCAATCAGATAGCCATTTTTCAACGTCGGCCAAGTGAAGAGCTAGTTGCGCAGTTGCTTGTATTGGACATTTTGAACGGCTGAGTATAGCTGTATCATCAGCAAAAGTAGATGTTGTCAGTCGACTGCTTGTCGGGATGTCTGCTGTGTAGAGGACATATATGTTGGCCCGAGCACGCTACCTTGGGAGACTCCAGCCAAAATAGAAAAATCGTCAGATATGGCAGTGTTACATCTCACAGCAAATTTTCTGTCGTGTAGATAAGACTCTAAAAGTTTGTGAGTGTTGCTGGGAAGCATTGTCTTGATCTTGTACATTAGGCCTTCTAGCCAAACTCTATCAAACGCTTGAGAGTCGTCCAGAAATATAGCGGTGCAGTGCTCACGTTTTTCGAACGCGTTTCGAATTTCTGATGTTATTCGGTGACCTGCTCAATCGTTCCGCGTTTTTCTCGAAATCCGAATTGGTGTGATGGAATTCCATTCTGGATTCGTAGATATGTGTTTATCCGAGTCAATATGCATTTTTCAAGAGTTTAGATAAGCATGATAGTAGGCTTATAGGTCTGTACGATGTGGGGATTGTGGGGTCTTTTCCTGGCTTCGAAATCATTATAATAATTGACTTTTTCCATAAAAAGTCGCATCCATCAACGAGGAACCACTGCCCCGCTCCCACAACGCACAGCTCACAGCATCAAAATCAAACCCTGAAGTCTTCTTTTCAACTGCACCCAGCTCCTCACTAGGACCCGTAACCCCCAACAAAAATGTGACATTTGCAAGCGCTCTAAAATTAGGACTGGCTCCTCCTGTATCTAAAACTTCATTTCCACAAGCAGCATGTCTAGAACACAACATGACTCAACAACGTCAACCAACGGAGCAGACACAAAGCAACTTTGAAGCAATGATAGTTAGCCTGCAACAAAGCCTAATGGAGTTTATGTCGCTTATGCGCACAACTATGCAAGATTTAGTGCGAAACCAAAATCTTCTGATTCAAATGCTGGTCTCACAACAATCAAAATAATGACGTCCCTACGAATTTCTACGTGGAACGCTAACGGCGTCTCACAGCACAAACTTGAGTTAACTCAATTTCTACTCGACAATCACATCGATGTAATGCTACTTTCAGAAACACACCTTACAAACAGATACAATTTTCAAATAAGAGGCTACTCATTCTATGGAACAAATCATCCAGACGGTAAAGCACATGGTGGGACTGGCATTCTAATCAGAAGTCGTATTAAGCACCACTATTATAACAAAACTGCTAAAAACTATCTACAGGCCACATCTATAAGCATACAACTGATTACCGGCAACGAACTAACTCTAGCCGCTGTATACTGCCCCCCTCGTTTCAATATAACTGAATATGAGTTTTTTCAGTTCTTCAACACATTAGGTGACCATTTTATAGCAGCAGGAGACTACAATGCATACACACACACTGGGGATCTCGCCTCGTGACTCCAAAAGGGAAGCAGCTTTACAATGCAATCATAAAATCCAACAACAAGCATGACTATGTCTCTTCTGGTAGACCAACATACTGGCCGACAGACTCAAACATTTGAAAAAAGTTTTTCGATCAGTTGCAGGGCCACAGACATTTTGTTCTCAAGTGAAAAGTCTTTTGGATCGTCCATTTCAGGCCTATCTTGTAGTTTCCGACTCGTATGACGAGGTTCGGCATCCGAGTCGTCCGAGAATGATTCATTACTCGACGACAATTGCTCTTCTTGCTCAAAAAGCTGTTTACCTCGTGCGAACACGAACACACTCTCTCCCGCGTCAGCATATTGGCGCTTTTTCTATGAAAACAATGATATGTCACATGTAAAAACGCAATTAAAATTTCAAAATAACACGTCTGTACTTACGTGGAATTTGGAACACAACGCACACACTAGGTGAAATTCACCCGCTGAGCAACTTTCGATGTTTCCCCTTTCGGCCCACATACGCCCTAAAATTCTTGAGAGCTGCTACAGCCGCTAGACATTCTTGCTCGGTAACAGTATAATTACGCTGGCTTCATCGGTTAAGCTAAACCTTCGTTTGTGTTCGGACACTGAAGCTGAAACTCGGTGTGCGCGTAGTAGTGGCGCATAAGTTTTTTTCCCCCACTCCTAAGCCCCCACCTCCTTCTATTTTTAAATGCCGAACCGCCGAAAAATCGCGCTGGGTGAAATTCACGTAGTGTGTGCGGTGAGGGTTAAACATGGCAAATCTTCCACTGCTACGGCAGTTGTCTGAGATTTATCTGAATCAACTAATCGGACAAATCAAAGAGCTGCCTTATTTTGACGGAAATTCATCGGAGTTAAGTCGCTACATTGCCAGAGTAGAGTATTTACTGCAACTTTGCCCTACTCAAGCTGCTCGTCAAATCCATATCATCTATGGAGCTATTGAGAGGACCATCGTCGATTCCGCGTATGCAGTCATCGAAGAGGAAAAATACAATACATGGGGAGCAGCAAAAGTGGCATTAATTAAAGCTTTCAAGGATTACAGGCCATACGAGGACATCATACAGCACGTCCGCGACACCTCTTATCAAGGAAGCATCAGTAAGTTCGTAAATGAACTAAACCAGATCATCAAATGTACACAATAAGTTAGAATTAGAATCAGATCCAATAGATAAGTTAATTAACACAAGTTCTTCAAAAAAAAAAATACAATTAGGTATTGTATGGAAAGGAAACTTCCCGATAGATTGTATAATTCCTTATCAAAAAAAGACATAACAACACTTGCCAATTAAAAAAAAAGCAGCAATGGTCCTAGGTCATTGGGATGCAGACCCTTTTGAAAATTATAAGCCCAGGCGCCTGGACAATCGAAGGAATTCGGGTAATACACATCAAAGTCATTGTTATCAGAGGAATAAATCCCATTCTTAGAGCTATCCAAGAAACAACAATAATATTATCCAAGAAATAATATTAATTCAAATTCTACAAATCCTTAAAGTTCACCAAACAGAAATCAAATTCCCCCAGATTTAATCTTTGTTTTATATATATAGATATCATCTATTTCATTTCATTGAAAAAAAACATTTTATCATTGAAAAATATATATAAAAAATTACGTGATGCAAATTTAAATTTACAACTAGACAAATGTGAATTTATGAGAAAAGAAACAGAATTTTTAACTATTAACTATTTCCATAACTGAGAGACCATTTAATTATTTTTCCCGACAAATCGACTCAACTAAGGGAAATGGGGTCAAAACAGAAGTAAAGCATTATTTTCACAAATTAAAAATTCAAAGTACTTATAAAGAAATGACTGCAACTTAGCAAAAGAAATAATTAAAGAATACTTAGTAAGATGTAAAGAACTATTACAACCAGAAATCGAAAAATCAACTAAATGGTTTAGAGAAAAATATTATTTCCCCGACTATCAAAAATTAATTTAGAATATAATAAACGAATGTGTAACTTGCAAATTGCTTAAACGGAACATAGAAATACTAAATTGACATTTGAACTTACACCAGAAATTCAAAATATAAGACAGAAATAAGCAACAATTTTTATCATGTATCAGTCACAAGCAGTGATTGGTTAGAGCTATCATGAACGTATTTAACGAAATGGGAAAACCACAGGAAATGAAATCAGATAAATTGGTTAAATTCACAAGGAGTACAGATTCAAATAACAACAAGTAAAACGGTATATCAGACGAGGAAAGATTTCATAAAATGGTTAATGAGAAATTGAGAATTTTAGGAGGTGAACCAGACATTCAAAACAGGAATACCAAATTTGAATTAATATTGTACATTTATAATCATAAAACTAAACATAATACTACAGTTCAAATACCAGCCAACATATTTATGTATACAGGAACTCCTGATTATGACAGACACACACACACGCACAGACATATAAAGAACTATTACAACCAGGAATCGAAAAAACAACCAAATGGTTTAGAGAAAATTATTATTTCTTCGACTATCAAAAATTAATTTAGATTATAATAAACGAATGTGTAACTTGCAACATTGCTAAGACGGAACATAGAAATACTAAATTGACATTTGAACTTACATTTTTATACATATGTATATGTATCGACGTATATTCAAAATTTTCTACGCTTGTAGAAGTCACAAGCAGTGATTGGTTAGAAGCTAAAAGAGCTATCATGAAAGTATTTAACGAAATGGGAAAACCACAGGAAATCAAATCAGATAATTGTTTTACAATGTGTAGGGGCCATCGTTTGAATCCATAAAAGACCAATCGAGTTCCGATAAATGCCTATTCCTTTCTGCGAATTTAGCTCTTCGAAAACATTGAAAAGATATTGGTTCGAGTATTTACTACTCAAGGTGTTCGTCAAATCCACTTCATCTAAACTAAAAACCAGATCATCAAATGTACACAATAAGATAAAATTAGAATCAGATCCAACAGACAGGTTAATTTACACAAGTTCTTTAAACAAAACAAATAGGGATTATATCGAAAGGAAACTTTCCCGATAGGTTGTATAATTCCTTCTCCAAAAAAGATATAACAACACTTACCAATTTAAAATAAGCAGCAATGGTCCTAGGTCATTGGGATGCAGTCCCTTTTGGTAATTATAAACCCAGGCGCCGTGATAGTCGAAGGAATTCGGGAAATACGCATCAGAATTATTATTATCAGAGGAAAAAATGTCATTCCTATAACTATCCAAGAAACAACAATAACAATAATTATCCAAGAAATTCGACAAATCCTCAAAGTTTACCAAACAAAAATCAAATTGATGACGAAAAAGATGAGAAATTAAAATTTATCACAATAGATCAATGGAATTAAATAAAAGTGTAACAATGGTCCCATGCAAAATCTGCTCAGTTAAACAAAAGTTTCATTTACATTCATTTTCTGAGATTACTTGAAAGAAAGTAAAGCGAAAATAAACTATGAAGAAGAAACATAAAATATGGTGAAAATGATATGGAAAAGAACCCGACCGCAGTAAAATGCCCTTCAATATAATGACATACAGTACAAAGAAAGTTAAAATTTGACTTTTACAAGTACTATTAAATATACAAAACAAACAAAACATGAAGACCCAGTATATAGGAAGCCATACAATATAATAAGCAAATAAATGAAATGATTGAACAGGGAATAATTCGTAAATCAAAATCTCTTTACTGCTCCCTTTTGGATAGTTCCAAAAAGAGCGATGCATCAGCAAGATGAAGTATAGATTAGTAGTAAATTACAGAAATTAAAATGAGATCACTATCAACGATAAATTTCCGATACCCAGAATGGATGAGATATTGGACAAATTGGGAAGATGCCAATATTTCACTACCATCGATCATTAGGTTGCTGGTACACTTGTGACCAAAAAAGCATGTTCCTCTTCCCACATAAATAGAATGGGATAACCCACAGAATTGACATTTGACATTTATGACAAACACTTGTCCACGAAATAGGGTAAACATTTAAACTCCTAGAGTTAACCCCTAGAATTGCTTATATATAAGAGCACTGTAACTAGTACATAAGTGGAAAAGGATATAAAAGACACGATGAGCGCCAAATAAATATCAGTTCCTAACGATATATTGTTGTGTTTTAATCAATATTAAGCAAGTGCAGGAGCGACAGTAGATGCTTGTGACTGGAGCGCAGCTACAGCTACAATGGCGTGGGAGGTCCACAAATGTACCGAAATCAAGTGTCGGACCGCGGCTTACACATCGGCAAGCGACAGTGGAGGCTTGAGAGTTAGCTACAACGGCGTAGGAGGTCCACGAACCAAGTAACGGACCGCGGCTTACACATCGGCAAGCGAGAGCGGAGGCTTGAAAATAAATCTATAACGGCATGCGTGGTCCACGAAATAATACGAATCAAGCGTCGGACCACAGCTAATAGGATAGCGTCAGTGGAGGCTTGGTGCAAAGACAAAATCACCACATCGGCAAGGCGACAGCGGACACGCAGAAGCGTAATCCACGGCAGAGTCACCATTAGATGGAAGAGTTTCACCAGAAATTTGAACGAGTATTGGAAAAGGCGCAGGATTTATGGGAAGCAGCGGCGAAGAAAGGAGCAGGACCACAACCATTGACGATCGAGAAGTACAAAGCCCGACAAAAGTAGTCCCGACCAACTAAGGAGAAGAAGAAAAATCCAAAAGATCTGGAAAGAAGAAGCAGAAAAGGCGAAAAATAAAAGAATTATATAGGCTTATCAACCTCTCAACAGGGGAATATATGAAACAATTGTTCAAAGAATAAGAATTGTTAAGAAATAAATCCGCTAATAAATAAGTAGAAAAATAATACACAAAAGAGAAACTTAATTTTCTGGCGGCTAGTCAATCAGCCATATATAGCCGGATGAAGAAATGGGAAGAGGATGTCAGTCAATTAGAAAGGTCCGATTTGAAATTCCTATCTGAAGTACCGAGTCAATGGGAACTATTCAAAGTCAGCATCAGGAGCTGTTGGCAAACGTATCAGCGTTCACAGGAGACTACTTCTCAAAAGATGGATATGGGAAAACACAAGCCCTAAAAAACAAAATTTTGGCGGAATTTAATAAGAAGTCGGCTGAGGAAACAATGAACTACTCGATGCAACTATTGGTTGGGGATCAGGAAATGCGCTTACAAGAGTACAACCAAGCAAGACAAGCGCTTCATGGAACCTTGGAAACTGCGGGCCAAGGACCCGAAACTACAACTAATATATATAAAATTTATTGAGGAAGATTTTCAGCGGGTTACTGAAAATCTAAATGAATTAAAAATAAACTGACAAATTACCCCGACAATTTTAGAAGGGTATAAGAAGATAAAAATAGAAAACAGAAATAAAGAAATTTGGATGCAACAGAATAAATTCGAAGAACGTCGAGTTAATTTTAGGGAGATGGAGATTCCCGCATTTTATGGAGACATTTCCGCATGTTTAGGATTTTTTGACATGTTTAAGGAAATGGTTGACAGCGATGAAATGATGAAACCTAAGATGAAACCAATGCGACTAAAGGAAGTTGTAACGGGGTGAAGCATCATATTTGATAAAGCATCTGCTGATATGTGATACAAATTATAAAATAGCTTTAGAAATTTTAAAAAATAGATACGAGAACAGACGTCAGTTGTTTATGGAAAATTTTTATAAAATGACACCGATTTTTTCATCCCTGGAATATTACTGAGGAAATTTGATCGACAAGGACAACAACAATACGAACATTCCTCGAAAACAACAAAAGAAGTTCAGACGCTTAAAGATGTGTTGGAATTTTTGGAGAAACAATTGCTAGCCATAAAAGCAGTAAGGCAGCGCAGACACATGACTCGAGAATTACAAGATTGCATTAAATTTTGTAAACTGGCTATTACGAAAAGTGGAATTTTGTTCGTCGAGAAAGGATTTGTTTCAAGTGCTTGGGCCACAAATATACCCTTTACAACCTTGTTGGCCTCAGCGCAGATCGAGGTTCAAGATGCGAGTGGAGCATTAATAACCCTTCGAACTAGGCTGGATTTTATTAGGAATGGTGCAAATAACGGGTAGTAAGCAGATGTAACGACGAAAGAATAAAAGAAATAATTCAGAATAGTTTTTACATGGATGATTTAATGACAGGTGCTGAAGCCACTGGGATTGATTTGGAAACCCCAAAGTAATGAGTTCGGGTTTAAATCAATATGACAGAAGAAAGGATTATAACAAAAAGAGGACCTTAGCAAGATTTTTTTATATAATGGGATGGTTGGCACCATCGACAATTATAGCAAAATTATTTATCCAAAGGCTGTAGATATCTGAAGTTGAATGGGATGAATGCTGGATAAAACATTGCTGGTGAGTGGCCGCACACCTGCTAGCAAATTTGTTGAATTTAGTTATTGCGACCATAGCGACGAAAACTGATGTCTATGCTTGGAGTGATTAAAAAATTGAGTTAAGTTGGATACAAAATTTCAGAAATAAAGATAGGTTTATACGATCAAAAGTAGAACAAATCAAGCAACTGGCACCAATGACTGCATGAAGACACATAGGGTTAAAGGAAAGACCTGCTGATTTAGGAACGAGAGGCATACCATTGGCATTTGGTGGAAAGGACCGAAGTGGCTTAGTAAAGAAAAAAAAGACTGGCCCTTGGAAGAAGAGGATACAGTACAACAAAATTTGAGTACGGTAAAACAGGTAAATGTTCTGCATGATATGGAAAATAAATTCAGCAATATGGGAAAATTGATTAAAGTAATGGCTTATGTACTGAGAATCATAAATCGATGTAAAAAAGAAATTATGTCAGGATCGAATAATTTATCAGCAGAAGAATTGGAACGAGCAGAAATTAAAATTTTCAAGCTACATCAGCTTAAAGAATTTCCCGAAGAAGTCAAAAAACTGAAAGGAAAAAAGGAGATAGACTTCAAGTGTAAATTAGCACCCTTACACCCATTTATGGATAGCAATGGAATTTTAAGAGTCGGAGGCAGACTACAATTTTCGGAGCTAAATTTTAATCAAAAACTTTTAATTATAATAAATAAGTCACATTTAGCTAAGCTGTTAATTGAAAAAACACATTTAAGCACGAAGCACGGAGGAAATCGGATAATAAAAGCACGGATCCGAATAAATTTCTGGATAATGGGTTTAAAAATTCAATTAAAACCGTCGTACGGTGCACCAGATTTCGACAGCAATGTGCACAGCAATTAATGGGGCAGATTCCGGAACAAAGAGTTACTATATCACAACCGTATATGCAATCAGGAGTAGACTACGCCGGACCTATTAATATGAGAGTTTCCAAAGGAAGAGGACCAAACTCGTACAAAGGATACATCGCCGTTTTTGTGTGTATATGTACAAAGGTACAACTAAATGGCCGCTTGGAAGGATAATAGAAACTCAAAGTGGAGTTATTAAAAGACCCATTGTAGGACTATGTCCATTGGAAACGGATCAAAAGATAGATAGGAGGAGGCCTGACAACAAATCATCAGCTTTAAAAAATTGTCTTTTAATGTTATTTCTTATTACCGGGATAAAAGCACTAGCAAAATCGGATAGCGGAATAGCAAATATGCAAGCATTGGAAAATAATACGGTCATGGACAATTTTGGACTGATGGTCATCGCAGCGTCGAAATGGAATGTAATTATATATTATAACTTGGAGCCATACAATACCGAATTAAGGCAAATAGATAAATATATCTGAAAGCTAGCAGTTATATGCAAGGCTTTAATTTTATACGAAGGAGCTTGTCAAACAAAGGTACGCAATTTTAATAATAAATTAATCAACTTGAAGCAAATAACGAGATCATATCTAAAGCAAAAAGGCAGAAAAGAGCACCCTTTCGGTTTATTGGAACTATATACCATATATTATTTGGAACCATGGATGCTACAGACAGAAATATAATTGAAGCAAATATAGAAAACATTTTCGATAATCCACAATATCTGCAAAATATGTATATGACACAAACATCCTAAATATCATAACAAAAAATCAGAGGAAATAAACAAACAGTTAAAAGCGATGGAAGTCGAATCACGGTAGGGTTAACCCTCAATTGTTAAAACCACCGCAAACAAAAATGAAATTGCACTCATTAATGAAAAACAAGCACCGAACCTACAGCTATCTGGATCAGCAACTGGAACAGAAATAAGAGTAATATAGAATTAAATGACAGCCCAAGCGATGATTATGGATGAGAAACTCGTCATACACGCGGAATACCGTTGTTCGATCAGGAAGCATCAACGGTGTATTCGGAAGTTATGGCAAAACAATCGTCTGGAAATCAGCCACTGACAATTTCTGTGAGTTATCGGCCCTAAAGCAAAGTCGGAACCCTATATCTGAATTCCGTCGTTCCGAAAACATATGGATAGAATTGTTTACTTCAAATTCTTGGCTGTATAAGGTTTCAACGACCCGGTGTTGGAATGGACATGTGGAAACCATCGAAGTCAGGGCACGCAAATTCAAACCCAAGGAGTACTGAGACTGCGCAACAGATGTTCAGCCCGCAACGGACAACTCCACAACCAGCTGCGCACGAAACAATCACAGAAGACAATATAACGGAGCCGGTAGCATTTAATATTAAGAAAGAAAAAATAAAACCAATGGCATCAAGTTTTATAAATAATATAATTAACATTAAAAACAATTAGAAGAACAAAAAGCAAAAAATATTAAGTTAAGAGAATTAATATCCATACTGCTAGTGGTCATTTGGCTCTAATAGTTATAATTATAACAATAATCGTAATAAGTTTAATTTATGTTAGACGTACTTGTAGAAATGATAAGAAGCAAATTAATATAGAATTCGGGCTACCAATAAATACATAAATTAGGTTGCTGGTAGGATGGGATAACCCAAAGAACTGACATTTAACATTTATGACACACACTTGTCCCCGAAATAGAGTATACATATAAACTCCTAGAATTAACCCCTAGAATTGGTAATACATAAGAAACCTGTAACTAGTACATAAGTGGAAAAGGGTATAAAAGACGCCAAATAACAATATTGTTGTGTTTTAGTCAGGGATTCGGCGGTTAGCGGTATGAGTTGCTAGTTGCACGGAGCGGTTTTAGCTGCCCCCAAGACACGCGATATACGCTGCTAACACGGACGTTATTAATTTTTTAGGGGAAAATCCCTTCTACCCGTCATCAGACGAAGAGTTGCGGGAATAGATATGAAGCTTTTGGTAAATACGGGCGCGTCAAAAAATTTCATCCGTATATTCGAAGGATTAAAGGCGTCCGCCCAGTAGAATCGCCATTAACGATTATTTCTATCCATGGTGTCACCAACATCACTAAGAAATGTTTTATTTCCCTGTTCAACTTGAAGGACACATTTTACCAGATTTGTCCTCCTTTGAAAAGTTAGAATTTCAGTCGTGCCCCGATGCCAATAATATTCATACTGCTGCTACTGGCTCTAATGGTTATAATTATAACAATAATCGTGTTAAGTTTAATTTATGTTTGACGTACTTGCAAGAATTATAAGAAACAAATTAATATAGAGTTCGGGCTACCAATGAATACAATAAATTCAAATAAATAAAGGCATTAAGACCCCCGCAGAATGTTCACGTTTAACATGGATATTTTGGTTGCTGGTGCAACACCAATTCAGATTACACTTAATAGGATGGGATAAGCCAAAGAATTGACCTTTGACATTTATGACATACACTTGTAAAGATCAGTTCCTAACGAAATACTGTTGTGTTTAGTCAGGGATTCCGCGGTTAGTGTTATAAGTTGCTAGTTGAACGGACCGGTTTTAGCTGCCCCCAATACACGCGATATACGATGCTAACATAAATACAGGTTAATCTATCTATTGTATTCGTAAATGGCTTTGTCTAATAATTCCTCAAAGGTATTGTATATTTGTTTGGTTTTAAGGCATTTCATTATTTCCGAAAGGGTCGAATGAAATCGTTCAATCTGTCCGTTAACTGAGATTTTGTAGGGAGGAGGTAATAGATGCTGAATTGAAAGCCTTTTCATTATCCATTACTACAAATGTCTTCGGTAGATTTAGATTTTATAATTTTTGCCTGTGCTAGTTTGGAAAATTTATCTATTGCGGTCAATACTAATTTCTTTTCGGTTGAGAAGATGTCAATATGGATTATGTGTCAATGGTATTCAGGAATTGGAGTTTCTTTAATTTCTGGATTGGGCGGATGCCTATCATATTTTCCTTCTTTACATATCCTGCATTGTTTAACTAAAGTCGTTATTTTTGTTTAATTTTGGGGAAAAAATATTTTTCTCAAGTTGGTTTTTGTTTTCTTCTGCATTTCTATGTGCTCTGTTATGTGTTTCTAATATTAATTCTTCCTGCTTAGTTTCTTCACGTCGCAGCAGATTACCAGGCCGATGTTGAGCGCCACGCTCTCTTCGACCAGTTGTCGGACTAGCTCGTCTGGAAGTCCTCCTTTTCGATGACCATGTACGTTGAAGTCACCCTTATGGTAGCCGCTGGAAGTTCTAGGCTTGCTACGGTGTTGTCTCCGTTGCTGTAATTATGAAGCAGAAATATGCTAAGGTGCCTTTTGGCTAAAACTAAGGTTTGAATTTTACCTCTAGGGTCAAGTAGCAACTTGAATTCCTAGTCCAGAGACCTTGCCTCCAACGACCCAAGGTTCCTGCACCAGCACTAGGTCTGCCCCGCCGTCAGCCAGGCGGTGCAGCAGAGCAGCAGACGCTGTCTTACTGTGGTGGAAATTCACCTGCAATAGTCTTAATGACATCTGCAACGTTTCCCTCCTCCACCGTGAAGTCGGCTTCCTCATCGTCACTGAGGTCGTCGTCTCCAACAGACGACTTCATCGCCTGCATCACTCTGCTCAACGATGTGTCCGTGGAATAGCCGTCCTCCGGCTCTCGTCCCCGGGAGCCTCAAGTTCTACCGAAAAGACCTGCTCGGCTGGGTTGCCGACCGAGTCCTCCTTAGCGCTCGAGTCTCCTTTGTAGACCTTCACCAAAACAAAATTCAGTTGCCCGTGAGCAGCCTCATCGGCCCCTCATGCTGCTCCACCTTTACGATCTTCTAGTCGTGAGTGGGGAGGTTTGGGTTGCACTTCTGCAACATGAAGGGGATGTGCAGCCAGATCCTCGCTCGGGGCCTACTGGGGACGTCACGCCAATCCAGTGCGACGATTTTCGCCCCTTTGTACACCTTGCCGAGCTGCGCTGTCGCTTTCTTATTTATTAATTTTTTAGGGGAAAATCCCTTCTACCCGTCATCAGACGAAGAGTTGCGGGAATAGATATGAAGCTTTTGGTAAATACGGGCGCGTCAAAAAATTTCATCCGTATATTCGAAGGATTAAAGGCGTCCGCCCAGTAGAATCGCCATTAACGATTATTTCTATCCATGGTGTCACCAACATCACTAAGAAATGTTTTATTTCCCTGTTCAACCTGAAGGACACATTTTACCAGATTTGTCCTCCTTTGAAAAGTTAGAATTTCAGTCGTGCCCCGATGCCAATAATATTCATACTGCTGCTACTGGCTCTAATGGTTATAATTATAACAATAATCGTGTTAAGAATGATAAGAAACAAATTAATATAGAGTTCGGGCTACCAATGAATACAATAAATTCAAATAAATAAAGGCATTAAGACCCCCGCAGAATGTTCACGTTTAACAATGATATTTTGGTTGCTGGTGCAACACCAATTCAGATTACACTTAATAGGATGGGATAAGCCAAAGAATTGACCTTTGACATTTATGACATACACTTGTCCCCGAAATAGAGTATACATATAAACTCCAAGTAAAGATCAGTTCCTAACGAAATACTGTTGTGTTTTAGTCAGGACTAGTTGAACGGACCGGTTTTAGCTGCCCCCAATACACGCGATATACGATGCTAACATAAATACAGGTTCATCTATCTATTGTATTCGTAAATGGCTTTGTCTAACAATTCCTTAAAGGTATTGTATATTTGTTTGGTTTTAAGGCATTTCATTATTTCCGAAAGGGTCGAATGAAATCGATCAATCTGTCCGTTAACTGAGATTTTGTAGTGAGGAGGTAATAGATGCTGAATTGAAAGCCTTTTTATTATCCATTACTACAAATGTCTTCGGTAGATTTAGATTTTATAATATTTGCCTGTGCTAGTTTGGAAAATTTATCTATTGCGGTCAATACTAATTTTTTTTCGGTTGAGAAGATGTCAATATGGATTATGTGTCAATGGTATTCAGGAATTGGAGTTTCTTTAATTTCTGGATTGGGCGGATGCCTATTATATTTTCCTTCTTTACATATCCTGCATTGTTTAACTAAAGTCGTTATTTTTGTTTAATTTTGGGGAAAAAATATTTTTCTGCAAGTTGGTTTTTGTTTTCTTCTGCATTTCTATGTGCTCTGTTATGTGTTTCTAATATTAATTCTTCCTGCTTAGTTTCTTCTACTTTATTTTGTATGAACCCGATTTTAATGGATCCGAAATATTCCGGATAAATTCGCTGTATTCTCCCATTATCTCTTCTGATGTGAAAATTCCATTTAAGATTGACGAATTACAATTTTTTTTTAATGTTTCAATAAGATCAATATTCTGAAAGTCTGGTCGAGTAATAACGTGTCTAGGTGGGGAACGGAGTAGTAAATTTGTAGTCGGGGGGTTTTCTTTAAAAATATATATCTGATTTTTAAAGAAATTTATTAATACTTGGACGCTGGTGATGAGGTGATGACCAGAGCTCTGCGCGCTGTGTTGTGTTGCTGTTAATGAGTTAGGTTAGGTTAAGTTATATGTTAAGTTATTGACGATTTCTGCAAAAATCGTTTTGGGGCACGCACAGTCTGCTTGCATGTGTCCCGACCAACCAATGGCCTGTGAGCACTCGTATTAGCATTCCGCAATCGGTACGGTTTAGCTTTAGAAGTTCTCTTCGCATTAATAATTGGTCATATCTGGCAAGAGATGCGACATTGTCTTACGTGTGTCCATGCTAGGCTTGCAAGTTCTTTATATTTGTTTTTAATCTTAATCTTGCAGGTGGCCATCGACATACCAATGTTCTCTTTGTCCGGAGGGAGAGGAACGGTAGTGCCATGTCTGGCCAACTCATCTGCAATACAATTGCCTGCAATGTTTCGGTGACCCGGGACCCATATTAGGTATACTTTAAACTGCAAAGCCATCTCATATAGAGATTTGCGGCAGTTTGATGTAGTTTAAGAGTTTGTATTGGTCGAGATAACTGACCTGATAGCAGCTGTAGATGTTTACCCATTTCTTTTGACAGTTTGCATCGTTTAGGAGCAACAGAGCTTCATTTATGGCATATACTTCCTCCTGGAAGACACTGCTGTAATCCGGAAGTCTGAAAGATTTCCTGATGCTAGTTGGTCGGAGTATATTCCTTCTCCGACTCGATTATATAATTTGAAGCCGTCAGTGTAGAAATTGACTGCTCCCAGTCTTCTCTGGTTGGAAGTAATGCTTCAAAGGGATGTGACTGTATTCAATTGGTTGGCATAGATCCGTCTTAGGTGGGATCGTTTTGTCTTGCTGGAGTTTACTGGCGTGACCATATGTTTGGGGTTTCCATTGCCCTAAGTCCCTCATGCGAACGCAGCTATCTTGGCCCGCTCCATGCCGGCTAAGTCCAGGGTGGGAAGGTTCAGAATAGCATTTTTTGTGAACAGCACCAGCTCCGTTTTTGACGAATTCACCTGGAGTGGGAGGGTCTAACGATAATTTAGTTTCTATGAATCTTTGGTCTGAAAAGGAAAGCTCGCTTGAGACTTCCCAATTTCTGACTTTTTCAAGCACACTTTCTGACACCAAGGTGAGGTCAATGACCGTTTGGGTATTCTTTGTGATGAAGGTGGGGGTGCTAGCCCTGTTGCAAAGGAATAGTTCGAGCCAAGGATGAAATTAAAAAGAGACTTACCCCTGTTATTGCTTGATGGGCTTCCCCACTGAGTGTGGTGAGCATTAGCGTCGCAGCAGATTACCAGGCCGATGTTGAGCGCCTCGCTCTCTTCGACCAGTTGTCGGACTAGCTCGTCTGGAAGTGCTCCTTTTCGATGACCATGTACGTTGAAGTCACCCTTATGGTAGCCGCTGGAAGTTCTAGCCTTGCTACGGTGTTGTCTCCGTTGCTGTAATTATGAAGCAGAAATATGCTAAGGTGCCTTTTGGCTAAAACTAAGGTTTGAATTTTACCTCTAGGGTCAAGTAGCAACTTGAATTCCTAGTCCAGAGACCTTGCCTCCAACGACCCAAGGTTCCTGCACCAGCACTAGGTCTGCCCCGCCGTCAGCCAGGCGGAGCAGCAGAGCAGCAGACGCTGTCTTACTGTGGTGGAGGTTCACCTGCAATAGTCTTAATGACATCTGCAACGTTTCCCTCCACCACCGTGAAGTCGGCTTCCTCATCGTCACTGAGGTCGTCGTCTCCAACAGACGGCTTCATCGCCTGCATCACTCTGCTCAACGATGCGTCGGTGGAATAGCCGTCCTCCGGCTCTCGTCCCCGGGAGCCTCAAGTTCTACCGAAAAGACCTGCTCGGCTGGGTTGCCGACCGAGTCCTCCTTAGCGCTCGAGTCTCCTTTGTAGACCTTCACCAAAACAAAATTCAGTTGCCCTTGCACCTTTACGATCTTCTAGTCGTGAGTGGGGAGGTTTGGGTTGCACTTCTGCAACATGAAGGGGATGTGCAGCCAGATCCTCGCTCGGGTTCTACTGGGGACGTCACGCCAATACAGCGCGACGATTTTCGCCCCTTTGTACACCACGCCGAGCTGCGCTGTCGCTTTCTTATTTAGGTCAGCCGACCGCTGACTATCGCAGGCCACCACCTTGACGCTGCCTTGAAACCACCCCGTGTCCTTGCAGCATGGTGTTGGCTGGGGGAAGTCTCGGAGCAGTGCCTTGCACAAGATGGCCCGCTTCTCCTCGACTGCCTTCCACAGATTTTTGGGGATCCGGCCTCCGGGATTCCCCTCGTACACCGGGGGCTCGTTAGGCCGTCCCCTTTGGCTCCGACAAGCCCGGATAGGGTGCCCCTGTGCCATATTAGTCGCCTCCTACGACAAGAAATGACGAGCTGTGGCATTGTTCTTCGCCGCTAACCACACGGTTAATGAGTTTATTTGGCTGCTTTTAGGGATCCTAGACAAAGCATCGGCCACTACGTTTTCCTTTTCGGGTTTATAAAGTAGTTCTTTATTATATTCGTCAAGATATGATTTCCATTTCTTGATCGCTATACCTCCCTTTCAATTACAATCGTGTGTAAGTGGTTCGTGGTCAGAATAGATTTTAACCTTGGTTCCACCGTAGAGATATCCTCTAAGTGTTATTACTGCCCATGAAATGCTAACATTTCTTTCTTTGCCGTTTCGTAGTTTTCTTCGTTTTGAGATAGTGTCTGTGCTTTTGTGAAAGTACTGCTCCGATTGCGTGATCGGAGGCATCTGTTGTCAACACAAATTCCTCGTTAAAATTTGGACACTGTTATGTTACGTCTTCTGAGATTAGGGTGCTTTGTAATTTATTGAAGGCCTGAATGGCTTCATTATTGAAGTGAAAAGATTTCTTCGATTTCTTCCCATTCTCGCCCCTAAGTAACGTGGTGAGTGGTTTTGCTACCCTGATAGTCCAAGGAAAGATCTTAATACCTTAACGTTTTTGGAAATGGGGTAGTTAAAGATGGCCTCTACCTTTGTTGGACTGGTTTCTATTCCCCTATTTGAAATTACAAATTCTAAAAATCCAACTTTTCTTTTAAAAAAATAGCATTTGTCCAAATGGTATTTAATTTTTGCATTATTTAGGGTTCTAAATATTGTATCTAAATTTTTGGAATGAGATTGAGCGTCTAAACTGAAGACAATTATGTCTTCGATATAAATATAACAGATTTTCCCCATGTGTCTTGTGAAGGAGAAGGCTGTTTATATCGCTTTCTTTTAAAAGAATTTGTGTCGGTAATATCTTAGCTTTCACGTTGGATGTGTAGGTCAATTTTTCATTTGGTTCGTCAAATAGATTTGGATATTTCTGAATAAGTTGTTTAAGATCTGATTTATGTGCCCCGGTAAGATGATCTGTCCGAGGCATAATTAAAATTACTGCTTTGATTTTGTTTTCTTTAATAGATTTGGTATTAGCGTTAATTATTGCTCCTACATTTTTTAAACTATCGTTTCCCAAAATGGCATCAAATGTTTTTAAATTAATTTTAAATTTAATTATTGTATTAGGGTCGTTAAATAAATTGGCTGTTTTGTGAACGCTTGGCTCTCTAACTTTGTACAAAGATATAAAGCTGAAGGACAATCGGTTTGTTCCATCATACCGGAAGACCAGATAAATCTCCGCGAAGTCCGCGCACAAAATTGTCTAAGGCTTTGTCCCAATACATTTTAGTCATGAGTTGTTCTGCTTCCATCCCTAATTCCATACATCCCACTTTAAGGATAAGCGAATGGTTTTTGTAGACCGATTGATTAAATTCGTCTACCGACTGGTGAGCACCCTGGCATAGAGTTGTCATTTGGTATTCAAGAGTGCATCAACCGAGATGGCGTCAAACGGAACGCTTGGCTCTCTAAGATTATTCAAAGATGTAAAGCTGAAGGAAGAACGGTTGGTTCCATAATACCGAGAAGACGAGATAAATCTCCGCGAAGTCCTCATTTTGTATTCAAGAGTGCACAAATCCTGCTTATCTGCGTAGTGCAAAGTTAAGCATTTAGAAATGTGATTCCAGTTAAGTGTAGTATTATAAGATTCTAGCGCAGTGTCTTCGTTTCCCTTGATTTTATTACGTATGGTATGTAGAATCCCATAATACTTAGATGTGCCTACAGTGTGTTCATATGTTTTAAGAACTTTATCCACACCCCTTTTTCCAAGAGCTGAATTCTGTTGGGTTGCCAGAAAATTCCCTTAAGCTTTTTACGATGTCTGGTACCCTATCCAAATCTCGAGGTTAGCTCGATTTTCATAGGAAATTTCCTGATTTGGAACCTGTGCAAAATCGAATACTGTGTGTTGGGTTTAATGTAATAGGATCGGTAATTTTTGAGCAATTATGTTTCTGACTGCTTCTTGTAACTCTTGCGCTGCCATATTGTCTCTGTATTCCTGATGTAATTCCTGTCTATGGATTTGCCTTTGTTGTTGAACTTGGTTAGCTTGATATTGTTCTACCTGATTTAATTGATTATTTCTAAGTTGTTCTGGCTGTAATTCTTGAGGTTTTAAGGCAATGACGGGTGGTCGTATTAGGCTATGCCGATTGGCAAGGGTCTGTCTTTCAATAAAAATGGTTGTTAAGAATAATTTTATGAATATTAAGTTTCAAAAATTAATTATTTTTTTAAGATAATGAATGAATGTTTCTTTTACCTAATTCTCTTTTGTACGTTTAGTTCGAATTTTAATTGTAATATAGTAAAAATGTTTAATAAAATTTAAATCACTTAATTACTTTTATAACTTTAATTAATTTTTTTTAAATGAATATTAAATAAAAACTTTATAGGAATAATATTTTAATAACTCAAAATAATTAAATTTATTTTAAAGTTTTAGATTCAATTTAGATTTAAATAGAATTCAAATTTTAAAATTTTAAGTTTAATTTCTTTTAAGTATAGAAATTTTTTGCTTTTGTTTTGGTTTTAATTTTGGTTTTGTTGCCTTCACTTATTCAATATTTCCCTTAACTTAACATGATGTGGTTACACCTCCTGGTGATCCGGATGTCTTCCTTTTTGTTTCCTACTGAGGATCCTGCGATGGACATTCAAGTAGAGGTTGTCCTGCGGGCGTACCTGACAGTACTTGTAGTCCACAGATGGATCAGTAAATTGGTTTTTCCCCGACAGATTACCGTCTTCAGCTTGCAAAATTAATTGCCAACGAGTCTCTCTGATTTCAGGTTTTATGTTTGGGCCAACGGAATAGAAACAAAAATATTTTAATTATTTGCACTAAAAGGAACTTAATAGATTTTAAAAAATATTTAAAAAAATAAGTTTTGAACGTTTTATTTCTTTGAAGTTCAAATTGAGACTGATTTTATTCATTTTAAAATACCCTGATCTAAGCTGTGGGTTGGGGCAGCGACGTCGCGGAAGAGATCGCGGCGGTGGCCTAGCTCTGATGAAGCGGCTGAAACTGCAAGGTTTGCAGAATCAGAAGTTTGGTATTGCGCTGTGGCTGTTACCGTCTGCGTGTGTTTATGTTGTTGACTTCAAACTTCAAAAGAATATTGCATCATCTTTCTTAAAAGTTATTTCCTGGTATCAGCCCTTCCCGATCGTGTCTTCTTATTTCTTCGGAACACAACACTATTGTTTCTCATTCTATTTTTTTTTTTTGTAAATTTTTAGTTTTTTTATATATTTAATTTTATATTTTCAAAAAACCATTTTATTTTTGTATAGCTTTACGTGCTGTACTTCTAATCTAATCTAATTTGTATTGAAATAAATTGTTGTCATCATTCGCAGGACCCTTCAGCATCATCTGGACGCCTCCGGTCTTTGGCACTGTATTAAGTATGATCCCACAATTTCCAAATAGGAGATGTTTGATTTTGTTATATCTTAAATTGTTGAGAATCATTATGGCATTTATTCTAAGAGCTAGTGGCTCGGAGCTGCGCTGCTCGCTGACGCCGGCAGCGGCCATATACCTAGAAATGGTAAAGCTTACATACATCTGCTGCTTATGTGATCTGGCCATAGGAAAATGCTGACACTTGCACTTTCCATATGTCTGGCTCTAGGCGCGTTTTCGGTAATCATATTTCTGTTGGCCGGTTTAGTTCAATGACCGGGACTTTGTGTTTATGTAAAA
>NW_026453459.1:0-23336 GCF_025200985.1 Drosophila gunungcola
GTTAGAGCCTGGCGTTTGACCAAGAACTGCGTTGGCGGCTTCCGGCGTACGCCTGAACCGTCAGGTAGAAACTGAGCCGACGTCCGGTGCGACCGGCCGGGAACAGAGCAAGGGACAGGAGGCTGCGGCTGCGAAAGGCGTACGCCTTGAGAGCACAGTGCCTGTTCACCCTAGTCTGGGAACAGTGACGCATCCCTAATCCCTATAAACCCGCCGAGCCAAAGGCAGCAGAAGACACCACAAGCGAAACCGGCGAGGAGACCCCACTTCGCAGCCAACACGATCCAGCGGGACGTCAGCGTGGGAAGGAGACGACGGCAGAACATAGTTCTACATTATCAATACACCACCCAGGCCGAGGGTTAAGTCAGCGATAAAAGATCACTGTATACTCCCAATCTTTCTGTGCGTTTTCACTGAGCAACAGGGCGGTCACGTATATATATATATATATATATTTGGTGGGACGAACACTTACATCTTCTGAGCTAGCCGCACGATTTTCGTACCGAGCAGACAACCAAGAAAATCAGTTCGTTACATCTGGCGCCCAACACATACGGTTTGAACCTGAACCTCATTCCCCGAGCCATGCCAGAATTGCTGCAAGGCAAGGCCCTAAAGTGGTTTATATCAAACAATAAACACTGGAGGACATGGGGAGAGTTCAGTGACAGTTTCCAAACGTATTTCCTGCCAAGGGGATTCTTCTCAAAGCTCGCAGATCAGGTCAAACAAAGGAAACAGAACTTCAGAGAGTCGTTCAAGGACTATATGGTCGACATGCAGACCATGATGAGACCACTCGGCTACTCCCCAAAGGAAACACTCGAGCTGATAAAGGAAACTGCACGCCTGATCTGAGGATTTCCCTGAGGACGTATAAGATAGACGATCTAGAGTTTCTAATGGTGCTGGCTGACGAGTATGAAGAACTCGAGAAAGAGCGAGAAGCATTTATTCAAGACGAGTATGAAGAACTCGAGAAAGAGCGAGAAGCATTTATTCAAGAAAACAAATTCTCGCGTAGCAAAGCAACAGCACCACAACAAGTCACGTGTATAAGGTGCGAAGAAGAAGGCGGACACCAAGCACCCATCGACGGAACAAGCCAATGGACTCCAAACATTTACAACCACCAGAGCACGTTATGGAGGCCACCCAATACCAATCAGAGACCACCCAGCGCAGCACCAAGAGCCCCCAGGTCACAGACACACATCGTGAACCCACACGAAGCATGTAGACGATGTGGCGAACACGGACATTGGGCAAGAGGATGCCAAAAGCAGCGGCTGCTTTTCTGCTGGACTTGCGGGAAGGTGGGTGTTAGGAGTGTAGAGTGCTGCCAGAGATCGGGAAATGGCCCGCGAGAGGCGAGCAGGGGTCGCAAGGTGTTGTCTCTCCAAACTAACTATCCGCAGCGGTAAAGATTGGCGGAACCTCACACAAAGCCCCAATCGACACTGGAGCAACAGCCAGCTTTATAATCGAGGAGCTGGCTGATATACTGCCTGCTTATGGAAAGATTACAAGGACGAGTAGGCAAGTTAGGTTGGCAGATGGCAGGTGCAACGGGATAAACACGCAGCTCGAGGTGGAGATCGAATTCGGCAACAAGCGATTGCCCATGAGCCTGCTGATCCTACCAGGAGTGGCAAACTCGCCGGTGCTAGGATGGAATTTTCCTCACAGGAGTCGGCGCCAAAATAAGGTGTGCCGGACATACAGTGGTGATCCCAGAAAGAAGAAGGCACAACGGGTGGTTTAAAGGAAAAATTGTCCGTGGCAGTGGTGCAAACCACCTCTGAGGAATGCGATGTTGAAAAATTCCTAGAGCAGGAGCTCGCGGAATTTCGATCAATGAGTGGAACATCCAACAAAGCCGAGCACCGAATCACCATGAAGGACGACAAAACCACTCAAACAGAGATACTACCCGAAAAATCCATAAGTTCAAGGGGAAATCAATGCGAAAGTCGACGAGTTGCTGGAGAAGGGATGCATAGAACACTCGAGAAGTACAGCTCCCCGATAGTCATGGTGAAGAAAAAGACGGGTCAGTGAAGGCTTTGCCAAATCGATCAAAGATGCTTATCCAATGCCAAGGATAAATTACATCTTGGACCAGTTGAGGGAGGCGAGATACATAAGCAGTCTGGATTTGAAAGATGGATACTGGCAAATTCCTCTGGAAGAAAATAGCAGGCCATTAACGGCATTCACAGTGCCAGGAAAGGGGCTTTTCCAGTGGAAAGAAATGCCATTTGGCTTACACTCCGCCTCGGCGACTTTCCAGAGAACACTGGACCAGGTTATTGGACCGGAGATGTCACCACACGCGTTTGCATACCAAGACGACATCATCGTGATCGGACGGACACAGGAAGAACACAGAAGGAACCTGAGAGAAGTTTTCCAACGCCTTAAACAGGCAAACCTCAGGATAAATCCTGAAAAATGTCATTTCTTCAGAGGCGAACTGCTTTACCGCGTTTCGAACCAAGGAATCGGCCCTGATCCCGAAAAAGTAGCAGCCATAGCCGAGCGGAACCCCCCACAACCATCCGGGAACTGCGCCAATACTTGGGCGTAGCATCGTGGTACTGGCGATTCGTGCCCGACTTTGCGCGAATAGTGTAACCACTAATGATCTATTGCGGAAAGGCACGAAATGGACATGGACTGCAGAGCACCAGCAAGCATTCGAGGAGGTGAAGGCAAGGCTAGTGACCGATCCTGTGCTGGCATGCCCAGATTTAGATAAACCATTCGTACTGCAGACGGACGCAAGCGATTATGGCATAGGGGCAGTCCTGACGCTGGAAACTGAATGCGGCGAAAAGGTCATTTCATATTCAAGCCGGACCCTGAATGGCGCGGAAAAGAACTAACCGTGTGGGCAATCCAGAAGCTTAAACCATACTTGAAAGGATATCACTTCAAAGTGGTGACGGACCATATGGCGCTTAAATGGTTGAACAGCATCGAAAGTCCCTCAGGAAGAATAGCAAGGTGGGCCCTGGAAGGGGCAGCTTAACGTGGTCGCTGATGCACTCTCAAGACAGCCTCTGATAGAAGCCTTTAGGCTAGCCAAAAAGGCTCCGGACGACACGCAATGCTTACGCATGGGCAACTGTATGTGCAGACTTTGTCGGACCATTGCCCAGATCAAAGCATGGCAACCAGATGCTGCTAGTGCTGATAGATAGGTTTTCAAAGTGGACAGAGTTGGTGTCACTGCGAGCAGCAACGGCAGAAACACTTCAAAAGGCGTTACGAGAAAGATTCATCGCTAGGTTCGGAGCCCCAAAGGTGGTAATAACGGACAATGGAGTTCAGTTTGCCAGCCGCGCATTCAAAAAATTTCTCAACGAAATGGGCATTAAGCAACAATTCACAGCACTATATACACCGCAGGAGAATCCAACCGAAAGAGCAAACCGAACAGTTAAAACCATGATAGCGCAGTTTGCGTGACAGAACCAGAGGAATTGGGACGAGAAGTGGCCGGAGATTATGCTAGCGGTAAACTCAAGTACGTCGGAATCAACAGGGTACTCCCCATGTTCCCTCACGCAGGCTCGAGAGCCTCGACTGCCCAGCGCCCTGTACGACAGGGAAACCATCGGCACAGGAAAGCAGACGGAAACACCTGAAGATAAGGCCAATAAGATGAAGGAGATTTCGAAATTGTGCGCCGGAACATGGAGAAAGCTGCTCAGGACCAAGCCAGGCATTACAATCTACGAAGGAGGCAATGGAATCCAACAATAGGGGACACGGTCTGGGCGAAGGAGCACCATTTGTCAAAGGCAGCCGAGGGTTTCGCGGCTAGCGCCGAGATATGACGGACCGTATACGGTGATAGACTTCGTCTCACCAGTCATTTGTAAAATCCGCCACAAGGATACACAAAAAGAACGAACCGTCCACTTAAGCAACAAACACACAACACTCGGTACAGACAAGCAAGGACAACACGAGCATGCAACGACAAAAAGTGCGGACTATAGCGTCGGGCATAGGCCAGCGTCTATATAGACCGCAGGATAACATGAGCATGCAACGACAAAAAGTACGGACTATATCGTCGGGCATAAGCCAGAGTCTATATAGACCGCAGGAACACACGAGCATACAGACAAAAAGTACGGACTATATCGTCGGGTATAAGTAAAAGTCTATATAGATCGCAGGATAACACGAGCATTCAACGACAAAAAGTACGGACTATATCGTCGGGCACAAGTATCAGAGTCCTTGTACGCAGGAAACAAAACGGTACAGTGACCCAGACAACGAGGCAAACAGGTTCTGCGTCGGGCATGAAGCCAGAGTCATCCGTTAATACGCCGCGAAGAATAAGGTGATGCACAAGACAAGAAACCGAAAAGACCGCAGGCCAACAACAATCCGTAGCATCGGCAGACTCTGTACGAATCGAGGAAGACCACGACCAGATCTTTGTTTCCCGAGGAAAGAGGGGAGACGGTACAGCTCGAGAGCTTTACGGGAGCATGCCAAGCCGGAAAAACACGAAAATAACGCGCACACACATAAACGGCCACAGTTAAATTATATAGCATGCCAAGCCGGAAAACACGAAAATGACGCGCACACACATAAACGACCACAATTAAAAAAGACAAAAAAAAAGGAAAATGTACACACACATAGAATGCTCTACAGCTGATCCAGGCAAACTGAAATGAGAGATATACATGAAAACCGGGGTCGCAGGAAAACAAACCACTTGCCAACTAAACGCAGAACGATGCAAGTGATGAACCAAGCAGGGTCATTGACCCCGGGCCCCAAGGGCAGGAAAGGTCAACTCTGCAGTCCTGGGCCAACCTTTGAAGAAAAGAGACAATAAGTAAACAAGAAATATATAGGAAATTGCGCTTACCATATCATTGTGCGAAGTCACTATAAGCAAGGGATGGGAGCGCTTCGATTCATGGCGGCCGATTGGCACTAGACGATAGTGTCGATCGGTGGGCACAAAATACTGGAAATATCGGCACAAGGACTCACACTGTGGAACATCGATAACATCGGGTGGCAACGCCACGTTGGGTCACGGAACCGATAACAACTGGAGACCGATCGATTTGGCGGAGAGTGACCATACAACAGAGAAACACACGGGAGAATATCGGTAACACCGATAACGACTGGAGACCGATCGGCACGACATAGAGTGACCATCCGACGGAGAGGACAAATAACGGAGATCGAGAAAGTCATCGGGGGAAACATCTGGGGCGGGAATTCAAAAGTCTACGGGGAAAACGTCTGGAAGGAGGATCGACGCTGTGGAACTCAGGAAGGAGCTGTGAGTGTCGTGGGACCCATCTGGAGGACTAGAAGGCTACAAGGAAACGAGGACAAGTACGAGGAGAAGACACGTCGAGGGAAGGATGTCAATATTGGGAGGATACCAAGAAAGAGAGAACAACGAGTCTCTTTTGCGTTCCCGAAGTAAGGGGAGAATGTGAGGAGTTGAATAACTCCCCACAAGTTAAGAAGCAAGCAGAGTAAGCCCATGCAAGTAGTGGCCTACCAGTTAGAAGTTACGCGGCGAATTCGCCACTTAGCACCAGGCAAGGACAAGGAGAGTCCGAGAGGGAAAGCAATAGAAGAGAGCGGCGAAGGGCCGTGGGCAGAAGGAAGTAACGGGACCGCACCGGACTTTGGACCCTGATATTGTCGAACGGTAAAACCGTGGACTTTGGACCAGGAGGCAAGGAGACGCCGATACCCAGCGGTAAATGGAGGCCTATATAAACCGGCGGAGCACAGGAAGCTGGATCAGTCGATTTCTACCAAGTCAACAAGTAACAGTTACAAGTGAACCAGTAACCAGTGAAACAACGTGAAGGAGCAAGTAAAGCCGTGCGGAGTCATCAAGGAAACAAGATCGCTACGTCGAGACGTTCGGGACTTAGAGCTAAAGTCTCCGAATTGAGACACAGGTAGCTGAGGTCCTTACGGCATAACACGGCCAAGTCCAGGCGCTTTGTCACAACTTCTGTCGCGATTTAAGCTTGGCATCCCACCCGGCGTGTCCGACAAAGTGAACAAATAGAGTCCTTCGACGAAGAACCATTGGCTCAGAAGGAAAGTTGTCTAGAACTAGCTGCCTGCATTGGCGAACTCCGGCGTATGCCTGGTCGTCCTGCAGGAACTGTACAAGGTCCTGGTGCGACTAGCCCGGAAGGACGCGCTTTTGTTCAGATGGTGTCTCGAAAGGCGTATGCGTTGAGAGAACAGCGGTCCACCGCTAGAGTCCCAGAACGGCAGCTTACCGAGTCGCCAACAAGGAGCAGAGCCGGTCGAGATACCTGGAGCCAGAACAAGGACAACGAGGACCCCAGGACGACGAACAACGAGCGTCGTGCGAGCAGCGTGTACTTCGAATTCTTAAGCCTGCGGCAGAGAGGGTAGGGTAGAAGGGTTCGTCTAGAACCTGGCGTTTGACTCAAGAACTGCGTTGGCGGCTTCCGGCGTACGCCTGAACCGTCAGGAAGAAACTGAGCCGACGTCCGGTGCGACCGGCCGGGACAGAGCAAGGGACAGGAGGCTGCGGCTGCGAAAGGCGTACGCCTTGACAGCACAGTGCCTGTTCACCCTAGTCTGGGAACGGTGACGCATCCCTAATCCCTATAAACCCGCCGAGCCAAAGGCAGCAGAAGACACCACAAGCGAAACCGGCGAGGGAGACCCCACTTCGCAGCCAACACGATCTAGCGGGACGTTCAGTGTGGGAAGGAGACGACGGCAGAACATAGTTCTACATTAACAATACACCACCCAGGCCGAGGGTTAAATCTTTCTGTGCGTTTTCACTGAGCAACAGGGCGGTCACGTATATATAAATTTGGTGGGACGAACACTTACATCTTCTGAGCTAGCCGCACGATTTTCGTACCGAGCAGACAACCAAGAAAATCAGTTCGTTACATCTGGCGCCCAACACATACGGTTTGAACCTGAACCTCATTCCCCGAGCCATGCCAGAATTGCTGCAAGGCAAGGCCCTAAAGTGGTTTATATCAAACAATAAACACTGGAGGACATGGGGAGAGTTCAGTGACAGTTTCCAAACGTATTTCCTGCCAAGGGGATTTTTCTCAAAGCTCGCAGATCAGGTCAAACAAAGGAAACAGGGCTTCAGAGAGTCGTTCAAGGACTATATGGTCGACATGTAGACCATGATGAGACCACTCGGCTACTCCCCAAAGGAAACACTCGAGCTGATAAAGGAAACTGCACGCCTGATCTGAGGATTTCCCTGAGGACGTATAAGATAGACGATCTAGAGTTTCTAATGGTGCTGGCTGACGAGTATGAAGAACTCGAGAAAGAGCGAGAAGCATTTATTCAAGACGAGTATGAAGAACTCGAGAAAGAGCGAGAAGCATTTATTCAAGAAAACAAATTCTCGCGAAGCAAAGCAACAGCACCACAACAAGTCACGTGCATAAGGTGCGAAGAAGAAGGCGGACACCAAGCACCCATCGACGGAACAAGCCAATGGACTCCAAACATTTACAACCACCAGAGCACGTTATGGAGGCCACCCAATACCAATCAGAGACCACCCAGCGCAGCACCAAGAACCCACAGGTCACAGACACACATCGTGAACCCACACGAAGCATGTAGACGATGTGGCGAACACGGACATTGGGCAAGAGGATGCCAAAAGCAGCGGCTGCTTTTCTGCTGGACTTGCGGGAAGGTGGGTGTTAGGAGTGTAGAGTGCTGCCAGAGATCGGGAAATGGCCCGCGAGAGGCGAGCAGGGGTCGCAAGGTGTTGTCTCTCCAAACTAACTATCCGCAGCGGTAAAGATTGGCGGAACCTCACACAAAGCCCCAATCGACACTGGAGCAACAGCCAGCTTTATAATCGAGGAGCTGGCTGATATACTGCCTGCTTATGGAAAGATTACAAGGACGAGTAGGCAAGTTAGGTTGGCAGATGGCAGGTGCAACGGGATAAACACGCAGCTCGAGGTGGAGATCGAATTCGGCAACAAGCGATTGCCCATGAGCCTGCTGATCCTACCAGGAGTGGCAAACTCGCCGGTGCTAGGATGGAATTTCCTCACAGGAGTCGGCGCCAAAATAAGGTGTGCCGGACATACAGTGGTGATCCCAGAAAGAAGAAGGCACAACGGGTGGTTAGAGGAAAAATTGTCCGTGGCAGTGGTGCAAACCACCTCTGAGGAATGCGATGTTGAAAAATTCCTAGAGCAGGAGCTCGCGGAATTTCGATCAATGAGTGGAACATCCAACAAAGCCGAGCACCGAATCACCATGAAGGACGACAAACCAATCAAACAGAGATACTACCCGAAAAATCCATAAGTTCAAGGGGAAATCATGGCGAAAGTCGACGAGTTGCTGGAGAAGGGATGTATAGAACACTCGAGAAGTACAGCTCCCCGATAGTCATGGTGAAGAAAAAGACAGGTCAGTGAGGGCTTTGCCAAATCGATCAAAGATGCTTATCCAATGCCAAGGATAAATTACATCTTGGACCAGTTGAGGGAGGCGAGATACATAAGCAGTCTGGATTTGAAAGATGGATACTGGCAAATTCCTCTGGAAGAAAATAGCAGGCCATTAACGGCATTCACAGTGCCAGGAAAGGGGCTTTTCCAGTGGAAAGAAATGTCATTTGGCTTACACTCCGCCTCGGCGACTTTATAGAGAACACTGGACCAGGTTATTGGACCGGAGATGTCACCACACGCGTTTGCATACCAAGACGACATCATCGTGATCGGACGGACACAGGAAGAACACAGAAGGAACCTGAGAGAAGTTTTCCAACGCCTTAAACAGGCAAACCTCAGGATAAATCCTGAAAAATGTCATTTCTTCAGAGGCGAACTGCTTTACCGCGTTACGAACCAAGGAATCGGCCCTGATCCCGAAAAAGTAGCAGCCATAGCCGAGCGGAACCCCCCACAACCATCCGGGAACTGCGCCAATACTTGGGCGTAGCATCGTGGTACTGGCGATTCGTGCCCGACTTTGCGCGAATAGTGAAACCACTAAATGATCTATTGCGGAAAGGCACGAAATGGACATGGACTGCAGAGCACCAGCAAGCATTCGAGGAGGTGAAGGCAAGGCTAGTGACCGATCCTGTGCTGGCATGCCCAGATTTAGATAAACCATTCGTACTGCAGACGGACGCAAGCGATTATGGCATAGGGGCAGTCCTGACGCAGGAAACTGAATGCGGCGAAAAGGTCATTTCATATTCAAGCCGGACCCTGAATGGCGCGGAAAAGAACTAACCGTGTGGGCAATCCAGAAGCTTAAACCATACTTGAAAGGATATCACTTCAAAGTGGTGACGGACCATATGGCGCTTAAATGGTTGAACAGCATCGAAAGTCCCTCAGGAAGAATAGCAAGGTGGGCCCTGGAAGGGGCAGCTTAACGTGGTCGCTGATGCACTCTCAAGACAGCCTCTGATAGAAGCCTTTAGGCTAGCCAAAAAGGCTCCGGACGACACGCAATGCTTACGCATGGGCAACTGTAAGTGCAGACTTTGTCGGACCATTGCCCAGATCAAAGCATGGCAACCAGATGCTGCTAGTGCTGATAGATAGGTTTTCAAAGTGGACAGAGTTGGTGTCACTGCGAGCAGCAACGGCAGAAACACTTCAAAAGGCGTTACGAGAAAGATTCATCGCTAGGTTCGGAGCCCCAAAGGTGGTAATAACGGACAATGGAGTTCAGTTTGCCAGCCGCGCATTCAAAAAATTTCTCAACGAAATAGGCATTAAGCAACAATTCACAGCACCATATACACCGCAGGAGAATCCAACGGAAAGAGCAAACCGAACAGTTAAAACCATGATAGCGCAGTTTGCGTGACAGAACCAGAGGAATTGGGACGAGAAGTGGCCGGAGATTATGCTAGCGGTAAACTCAAGTACGTCGGAATCAACAGGGTACTCCCCATGTTCCCTCACGCAGGCTCGAGAGCCTCGACTGCCCAGCGCCCTGTACGACAGGGAAACCATCGGCACAGGAAAGCAGACGGAAACACCTGAAGATAAGGCCAATAAGATGAAGGAGATTTCGAAATTGTGCGCCGGAACATGGAGAAAGCTGCTCAGGACCAAGCCAGGCATTACAATCTACGAAGGAGGCAATGGAATCCAACAATAGGGGACACGGTCTGGGCGAAGGAGCACCATTTGTCAAAGGCAGCCGAGGGTTTTCGCGGCTAGCGCCGAGATATGACGGACTGTATACGGTGATAGACTTCGTCTCACCAGTCATTTGTAGAATCCGCCACAAGGATACACAAAAAGAACGAACCGTCCACTTAAACAACAAACACAAGAACTCGGTACAGACAAGCAAGGACAACACGAGCATGCAACGACAAAAAGTGCGGACTATAGCGTCGGGCATTGGCCAGCGTCTATATAGACCGTAGGATAACATGAGCATGCAACGACAAAAAATACGGACTATATCGTCGGGCATAAGCCAGAGTCTATATAGACCGCAGGAACACACGAGCATACAAGACAAAAAGTACGGACTATATCGTCGGGTATAAGAAAAAGTCTATATAGATCGCAGGATAACACGAGCATTCAACGACAATAAATACGGACTATATCGTCGGGCACCAGTATCAGAGTCCTTGTACGCAGGAAACAAAAAGGTACAGTGACCCAGACAACGAGGCAAACAGATTCTGCGTCGGGCATGAAGCCAGATCTTTGTTTCCCGAGGAAAGAGGAGAGACGGTACAGCTCGAGAGCTTTACGGGAGCATGCCAAGCCGGAAAAACACGAAAATAACGCGCACACACATAAACGACCACAATTAAAAAAGACAAAAAAAAAGGAAAATGTACACACACATAGAATGCTCTACAGCTGATCCAGGCAAACTGAAATGAGAGATATACATGAAAACCGGGGTCGCAGGGAAACAAACCACTTGCCAACTAAACGCAGAACGATGCAAGAGATGAACCAAGTCATTGACCCCGGGCCCCAAGGGCAGGAAAGGTCAACTCTGCAGTCCTGGGCCAACCTTTGAAGAAAAGAGACAATAAGTAAACAAGAAATAGATAGGAAATTGCGCTTACCATATCATTGTGCGAAGTCACTATAAACAAGGGATGGGAGCGCTTCGATTCATGGCGGCCGATTGGCACTAGACGATAGTGTCGATCGGTGGGCACAAAATACTGGAAATATCGGCACAAGGACTCACACTGTGGAACATCGATAACTTCGGGTGGCAACGCCACGTTGGGTCACGGAACCGATAACAACTGGAGACCGATCGATTTGGCGGAGAGTGACCATACAACAGAGAAACACACGGGAGAATATCGATAACACCGATAACGACTGGAGACCGATCGGCACGACATAGAGTGACCATCCGACGGAGAGGACAAATAACGGAGATCGAGAAAGTCATCGGGGGAAACATCTGGGGCGGGAATTCAAAAGTCTACGGGGAAAACGTCTGGAAGGAGGATCGACGCTGTGGAACTCAGGAAGGAGCTGTGAGTGTCGTGGGACCCATCTGGAGGACTAGAAGGCTACAAGGAAACGAGGACAAGTACGAGGAGAAGACACGTCCAGGGAAGGATGTCAATATTGGGAGGATACCAAGAAAGAGAGAACAACGAGTCTCTTTTGCGTTCCCGAAGTAAGGGGAAAATGTGAGGAGTTGAATAACTCCCCACAAGTTAAGAAGCAAGCAGAGTAAGCCCATGCAAGTAGTGGCCTACCAGTTAGCAGTTACGTGGCGAATTCGCCCGTAGTAACGGTAGAGCGGCGAAAGAGAGTGGTTCACTTAGCACCAGGCAAGGACAAGGAGAGTCCGAGAGGGAAAGCAATAGAAGAGAGCGGCGAAGGGCCGTGGGCAGAAGGAAGTAACGGGACGGCACCGGACTTTGGACCCTGATATTGTCGAACGGTAAAACCGTGGACTTTGGACCAGGAGGCAAGGAGACGCCGATAACTAGCGGTAAATGGAGGCCTATATAAACCGGCCGAGCGCAGGAAGCTGGATCAGTCGATTTCTACCAAGTCAACAAGTAACAGTCATCAAGTGAACCAGTAACCAGTGAAACAACGTGAAGGAGCAAGTAAAGCCGTGCGGAGTCATCAAGGAAACAAGATCGCTACGTCGAGACGTTCGGGACTTAGGGCTAAAGACTCCGAATTGAGACACAGGTAGCTGAGGTCCTTATGGCATCACACGGCTAAGTCCAGGCGCTTTGTCACAACTTCTGTCGCGATTTGAGCTTGGCATCCCACCCGGCGTGTCCGGCAGAGTTGAAAAAATAGAGTCCTTCGACAAAGAACCGTGGGCTCAGAAGGAAAGTTGTCTAGAACTAGCTGCCTGCCTACAAGGACTGCATTGGCGAGCTCCGGCGTATGCCTGATCGTCCTGCAGGAGCTGTACAAGGTCTTGGTGCGACTGGCCCGGAAGGACGCGCGTTTGTTCAGCTGGTGTCTCGAAAGGCGTATGCGTTAAGAGCAAGGCAGTCCACCGTTAGAGTCCCAGAACGGCAGCTTACCGAGTCGCCAACAAGGAGGGGAGCCTGCCTACAAGGTCTGCAGTGGCGAACCCCGGCGTATGCCTGATCGTCCTGCAGGAGCTGTACAAGGTCCTGGTGCGACTGGCCCGGAAGGACGCGCGTATGTTCAGCTGGTGTCTCGAAAGGCGTATGCGTTAAGAGCACAGCAGTCCACCGTTAGAGTCCCAGAACGGCAGCCTACCGAGTCGCCAACAAGGAGGGGAGCCTGCCTACAAGGTCTGCAGTGGCGAACTCCTCCGTATGCCTGATCGTCCTGCAGGAACTGTACAAGGTCCTGGTACGACTATCCCGGAAGGACGCGCGTTTGTTCAGCTGGTGTCTCTAAAGGCGTATGCGTTGAGAGCACAGCGGTCCACCGCTAGAGTCCCAGAACGGCAGCTTACCGAGTCGCCAACAAGGAGCGGAGCTGGTCGAGATACCTGGAGGCAGAACAAGGACAACGAGGACCCCAGGACGACGAACATCGAGCGTCGAGCGAGCAGCCTATACGTCCAATTCTTAAGCCTGCGGCAGAGAGGGTAGGGTGGAAGCGTTCGTCTAGAACCTGGCGTTTGACCCAGGGACTGCGTTGTCGGCTTCCGGCGTACGCCTGAACCGTCAGGTAGAAACTGAGCCGACGTCCGGTGCGACCGGCCGGGACAGAGCAAGGGACAGGAGGCTGCGGCTGCGAAAGGCGTACGCCTTGAGAGCACAGTGCCTGTTCACCCTAGTCTGGGAACGGTGACGCATCCCTAATCCCTGTAACCCAGCCGAGCCAAGGGCAGCAGAAGACATCGCAAGCCAAACCGGCGAGGGAGACACCACTTCGCAGCCAGCACGATCCAGCGAGGCGTTCAACGTGGGAAGGAGACGACGGAAGAACGTAGTTCTACATTATCAATACACTACCCAGGCCGAGGGTTAAGTCAGCGAATAAAAGATCACTGTATACTATCAATCTTTCTGTGCGTTTTCACTGAGCAACAGGACGGTCAGGTATATATAAATTTGGTGGGACGAACACTTACATCTTCTGAGCTAGCCGCACGATATTCGTACCGAGCAGATAACCAAGAAAATCAGTTCGTTACAACTATAACTAGTACATAAGTGGAAAAGGGTATAAAATTCAGTTCCTAACGAAATACTGTTGTGTTTTAGTCAGGGATTCGGCGGTAAGCGGTATTAGTTGCTAGTTGAACGGAGCGGTTTTAGCTGCCCCCAAGACACGCTATATACGCTGCTAACATATGGTCCTTCGAGCATAAGATTTCTTTGCTCACGTAGACTGCCAAACCGATCGGTTTTCTTGACGGTATCCACGGTAGATAAGTCCGCAAGGCGCTCTTAACTGTGTTCTACGGCAAGATTAGGGAAACAAAAATAAATAAATCGACGATTGCAACATAAGATTGCTGCGTGGAAGGAAAAGGCGGTAGACGTGAGAAAGATCAGGATCAACCGACAGAGTGCGGCCTTTAAGGAGGCAACTGCGGACGCTTGAATACAGAGCTGCAACGGCGTGGGAAAACCACTCAACGAGGAGCAAGTGCAGGACCGCGGCTAAAATTGTAGCGACAGTGGTTGCTTGTGACTGCAGCGCAGATTCAAAGCCGTGGTCCAGCAAGACAAGTGCTTCATAGAACCTTGGAAACTGCGGGCCAAGACCGGAAACTACAACTTATATGTATAAAATATGTTGAGGAAGATTTTCAGCGACTTACTGAAAATCTAAGAGAATTAAAAATAAATGGACAAGTTACCCCAACGATTTTAAAGGGGTATGAGAAGATAGAAATGGAAAAAAGATGTAAAGAAATTTTGATGCAACAGAATAAATTCGAAGAACGTCGAGTTTCTGTTAGGGAGATGGAGATTCTCGCATTTTTTGCAGACATTTCCGCATGGGATTTTTTGACATGTTTAAGGAAATGGTTGACAGCGATGAAATGATGAAGCCTAAGATCAAAATAATGCGACTGAAGGGAGTTGTGAAGGGTGAAGCATCATATTTGATAAAACATCTGCTGATATCTAGTTGGTTTTTGGCGACCTTTCCAAATGTAACGTACACACCTAGAAGGTGTGAAAAAGCTTACGTTGTAAGCTCCTCTACGTCAACGCGAAACATTCGCATCAAAAAAAGGATGCGAGTTTGCGTTCATACCGCCCAGAGCACCGCACTTCGGCGGACTATGGGAGGCAGGTGTGAAGTCTACAAAGCACCTGTTCCTTCGGACGGTAGGCCAAGACCTCTTGACCGCGGAGGAGCTCGGAACTCTGCTCACCAGCGTGGAGGCCGTGCTCAACTCCAAGCCCCTCGCACTCTAAGCAGCGACCCGAACGACGGCGAGGCCCTGACCCCCGGGCATCTGCTCATCGGCGGCCCTCTTCTGGCCCCACCATCAGCGGCGCTCCCGGACCAGATCAGCCTGACCTGCTTGCGACGATGGCGAGGTGTCTCGTCTCTCAGGCACAGGTTCTGGCAGCGATGGTCCCGGGAGTACATCTCCAGCCTCCAGCAGCGGTCCAAGTGGCACCAGGGGAAGCCCAACCTCGTCGTGGGAGCGCTCGTCGTCGTCGCAGAAGACAATCTTCCGCCCCAGCAGTGGAGGATCGGACGAGTGGTAGCGGTGCACGCCAGCGCCGATAGCAAGGTTCGCGTGGCGGACGTCAGGACGCAGGACGGCGAATATCGGCGAGCTGTCCACCGACTGGCCCTGTTGCCCGTTCTGGGCTGAAGGACGTCGTCCCTTCAGAGGGGGCAGTGTTTGCGCACTCAGCGCTTGTATTTAAATCACTAGTTGTAGGGCGAGAGCGGGAGCCAATAAAGCTTTCGTCTGTTCGCTCGTGCGAATTCGCCCCGTCTCTCGCCACCGTAGGATAAGTTAGGTTCTAAGAGAAATTATTGAAATATAATTGTTAGTGATCCATCGAACATCATCGTAGCCACACCTTTTCGTCGCGCTTTCGACATAGTTTCACAATTTTTCGCAAATTAAAATCGTCTCGAACTACTGCGTTCACAAAGTTTTCGCTTAAATCTGACCCAAATACTCTTGGTTCGTCATACGAAGTTGCGAAACGTAGATTTTTGTCGCTAGAAAGGAAATTGTCAAAGGACCCTTCGCTGAAGAAGATGTATATTGAATTCATGGAGGAATATGTTTCACTGGGCCACATGTCTTCCACCAATGACAAAATTCCGAATACTTCGCACTATTTCATTCCGCACCAATGCGTTTTACGGCCACAAAGTACTTCAACTAAGTTGAGAGTAGTTTTCGATGCATCGAGCCGTACTTCTACGCAGGTAGCGTTGAATGACATCTTGATGGAAGGCCCAACTATTCAAGAGGAGCTGTACTCGACTCTGCTTCGGTTTAGATTGCATAAGTTTGCCCTTGCGGCCGACGTCAAAAAGATGTATCGCCAAGTGATGGTGGACGAAGCTGATCGTAACTTCCAGCTCATAGTATGGAGACGAGATCCTTCTGAGTCCCTGAAAATCTTTAAGTTGAACACCGTTACATATGGAACTTCGCCAGCACCCTTTTTGGCGATTCGGTGTTTAATGCGGCTAGGAGAGATGGCGCAAGCAACTCATCCAAAAGCCGCAAAGGTTATTCAGAATGATTTTTATGTTGACGATTTGTTGACTGGCGCCGGATGCGTTGAGGACCTGCAAAGCCTTCGAGTCGAAGTTTCTCAGGTCTTGCAAGAGGCAGGCTTTGAATTGGCAAAGTGGTTTTCAAACTGCCCAGAGTTATCCGCATCTGATAGCGCTGTAATGCCACTTATGGCAGACTCAGACGTAACCAAGACCCTTGGCGTGGTTTGGTTACCGGTTAAAGATTACTTTCAATTCGGTTGGATGACTCTTTCCTGGATCTTCGCGCGACAAAACGAAATATTTTGTCGGTGACTGCTCGACTTTTCGACCCACTTGGCCTCTTGTGTCCTTTGGTCACAAAGGCAAAGATGTTGTTGCAGGAACTGTGGCTTCGAAAATTAGATTGGGACGAGTCGCTACCGATGCAGTTGCTCACGTCGTGGGAGACGTTTAAAGCGACGCTTCTGCAGCTGCCTAAAATTAAGGTATCGCGATTCGTCAACACAGATTTACAAGTCCCGATTCAAATACATGGTTTCGCTGACGCTTCCATGCGAGCGTATGGAGCGTGCATCTACATTCGGACTCAAACTGCTGAAGGTTTGAAAGTGTCTTTATTGACCGCCAAATCGAAAGTAGCTCCCCTCAAGACGAAAACTTTGCCTCGCCTTGAGCTGTGTGCAGCTCACCTTTTAACAGATCTCTATAATCGTGTCAGGCCATTGCTAAATTCTCCCATTGAGAATGTTTTCCTGTGGACAGACTCCGAGATCACTTTACACTGGATTAAAACCCATCCCTCGTCGTTTTCTGTTTTGTTTTGAACCGGGTTGCAGAAATTCAGGAGTGGTCGGAGAAAGCAATTTGGAGACACGTTCCCACGAAAGTCAACCCAGCAGATATAGTGTCCCGAGGATGTGACGTAGAGGAGCTTACAACGTCCATTTGGTTCGGTGGGCCTTCGTTCTTGCTAGACTCAGAAAATAATTGGCCTGTAAATAAACATTTCGAACTGCCGGCTGATGTAATGTCGATGGAGCTACGCAAATCGGCAATAGCTCTCGTAGTCAGCCCAGAGCCAATTATGTGCTTCAGAAAATAGAGTCTTTTTCGTCGCACCTGAAGCTTCTGAGAGTTTTCGTGTGGGTTTTTCGTTTTATTCAAAGGTGCAGAAAGGTGTCGAAGCCCTTTGAAAAAAGTATTTCGCCAAGAGAACTGGATTTCGCTTTTGATAAAATTGTCGAAGTTGTCCAATTTCACGAGTTCAGGGACGACATAAGTAAAATTCGGAAGAATAAACCGGTAGCAACGAATATTCAAAAGTTAAACCCTTTTCTTCAGGAAAATAAATCGGATTGGTGCTCCTCGACATTGCTACGAGTTGGGGGTCGGTTATTGAATGCTCCTATCCCGTACGAAGCCAAATTCCCGTTGTTGCTGTCTAAAAGCTCACAGTTCGTCAGATCCTATGTGTCATACCTGCACGTTACGAACTGTCACGCTGGCCCACGAGCTCTCGTAAGTCGTCTGCGCGAGAAAATCTGGCTAGTTAATGCTCAAGAAGTCTGCCGACGAACAGTTCGGTCGAGCATGCGCTGCTTTCGCTGTAAGCCGCAACTTTTGACGCAAATTATGGGAAACTTGCCAGCAGATAGACTTCGAGCTCTCCGCCCGTTCAATATTTGTGGCGTTGATTTTTGTGGTCCCTTCAGCACAACGTATCGTATCCGTGGTAAGCCACCGTACAAGTCGTACGTGGCCTTGTTCGTCTGTTTTGCGTCCAAAGCGGTCCACTTAGAATTAGTGTCTGACCTAACCACTGATGCGTTCTTGTTGGCATTTCAAAGGTTCGTGAGTCGTCGCGGGATTCCGGAGAAGGTGTGGTGCGACAACGCCACCAATTTCGTCGGCGCAGATCGCCACATGAGAGAGTTCCGAGCCCGTCTGGAGGAGCAGGGGGGCGGTATCGAAACATTCGCATCAAAAAAAGGATGCGAGTTTGCGTTCATACCGCCCAGAGCACCGCACTTCGGCGGACTATGGGAGGCAGGTGTTAAGTCTGCAAAGCACCTGTTCCTTCGGACGGTAGGCCAAGACCTCTTGACCGCGGAGGAGCTCGGAACTCTGCTCACCAGCGTGGAGGCCGTGCTCAACTCCAGGCCCCTCGGCGCTCTAAGCAGCGACCCGAACGACGGCGAGGCCCTGACCCCCGGGCATCTGCTCATCGGCGGCCCTCTTCTGGCCCCACCATCAGCGGCGCTCCCGGACCAGATCAGCCTGACTTGCTTGCGACGATGGCGAGGTGTCTCGTCTCTCAGGCACAGGTTCTGGCAGCGATGGTCCCGGGAGTACATCTCCAGCCTCCAGCAGCGGTCCAAGTGGCACCAGGGGGAGCCCAACCTCGTCGTGGGAGCGCTCGTCGTCGTCGCAGAAGACAATCTTCCGCCCCAGCAGTGGAGGATCGGACGAGTTTGCGCACTCAGCGCTTGTATTTAAATCACTAGTTGTAGGGCGAGAGCGGGAGCCAATAAAGCTTTCGTCTGTTCGCTCTTGCGAATTCTCTCGCCACCGTAGCATAAGTTAGGTTCTAAGAGAAATTATTGAAATATAATTGTTAGTGATCCATCGAACATCATCGTAGCCACTCCTTTTCGTCGCGCTTTCGACATAGTTTCACAATTTTTCGCAAATTAAAATCGTCTCGAACTACTGCGTTCACAAAGTTTTCGCGTTGTTAATACAAAATAGTATTAAATTTTTCATGGTGACCCCGACGTGATCAGCAGTAGAGTTCACGAGTTTTAATTTTTTTTGTCGGTGAAAACTATAAACAATACCAACAACAACCAATTTATTCGTGTCGGTTCGGCCAATAAATTAAATTCAATAAGTTCGTCGCTGGAAATTTTCTGCCGTTCTTGAAGTTGCTCAATTTGCTGCTGCCGCCAAATGGAAGACAAAACGGAAGTTGCAATTATCAAGTCGGCCATCCAGGTATAGAGTGCCAAAAGTTGAAAGTTAATCTGTGGCGTTTTGTCAATTGTGTTTTGGCCCATCTTTCAACTTTTTGCATTCGTGTAAAAATCGGTAGATAGTGAGCATTCTAACCAAGAAATAAAAATTTGCATGTACTAACAACCAAAATTCTACAATAAACATAATCTATTTCGAAATATATGTGAATCGCTTTGGCCAAAGAACAAGCAATAAAATACTCGTCGTCGACCCAATTAGTGCGAACTTAATTCCCCCAACTTTCGTCGTAGTGAGCACCAATTTAGGGTATAAATAAAAATAGCTAGAAAAAAAAGTGCAAATTGTGAAAATTGAAGCTCTCAGAAAATTAGCGGCAATAACTTTCGCTGCAGTTTGTCCGAACATTTCCCGCGCTTTTCAGAATTTTCCCGCGCTTTTCCAATTTTCCGCGCTTTTCATAATTTTGCGCGCATTTTGGCATCAGGCTTATATATTCGTTGCCCTAAGTTATCGGTCAGAGTATCATTCTCCGTTAGCATCTGCATAGGAAGAGCCGCTAGCCGCGTACACATACACACGCACACCGACACCGCTGCCGCTATTTCGAGTTATCTTTTGTCGTTTTCGTTCTCGATCGCTGCAGCAGTGCAATTTTCGGTCTGCCTAAACGTTTGTTCGTTTTTTTCGGTACGCTTGAGCTTGAGCGGTAACTCCCCTAAAGTGCGTGCGTGCGGCATATACTGTCGCAGGGTTTATATAATAAATATAAAAACCCTATTTAGATTTTTCGCTGTAATTCTCTCGGCACTTAGCTCCCTCACACCGTGTGCGATCGGTATAGAACTCGTTGATTTTTATTTTATTATTTAACAAAAAAAAAAAAAATAATTTAATAAAAATAAATATTTAACACCTCTTCGATACCAACCAAATAAATACAAATAAACGCAATGGCAACTTCCGATAGTGCGAAGAGCTTAAACATCAACGAGATGTTTGCATGAAAAGTATTAACCGAACTTATCGCCACTTAAAAGAAGCTAAATTATCTATAAATCCGGTCGAGCTTGAGTGTCGATTAGAGATTCTAAATACGCACATTGAAAATGCTTCACTTTTGCAAAACCAAATAGGAGTGAAAGATACAAAAGATGTATACCGCGAAGAGTTGGAAGAGAGGGCCGTAATGACAAAGTCATTGCTGATTTCAATTTTAAATAAGTCCAAACAAAATAATATCGAGAAATCCGCTCCGCCAGCAAATCGCCCGCCTCAATGCCGTCTGCCGAGCGTTGCACTCCCAACTTTTAGCAGGAAAACACTCCGAATTTAAAAATTTTATAAGCCTTTTCGAAACTTTCGTTGACAAAGATGACACTTTACACGATATTGAAAAATTCAATCATTTAATTTCGTGTTTAGCTGGAGACGCTTTAGGAACAGTTAGGGCCTTCCAAGTCACTGCGGAAAATTATCCCAAAGCCCTTGCTAGCCTGAAGCGGGTGTACGATAATGATTGTCTTATTTTTTTTGACAACATATCGACACTTTTTAATTTGCAAAAAATTTCCCAGCCTTCAGCTACAGCCTTGAGAACCCTCATCGACACGGTCACAGCCTTGTATGACTCCTTGCTGTCTATTGGGGATGATAGACGCATTACTTATGCCATTTTAATACATCTGGTAATGAGCAAGGTCGATGCAGGAACTAAAAGAAAATGGGAAGAACAGTTAGATTATACTTCGCTTCCACTTTGGAGCGAATGTGAGGCGGCCCTCAACAGGCGATACCAACACATGGTAGCAGAAGAGGCTTCCAAGCCCAAAACTGTTCAGCAGGCCCAATCTAACCCTAAGAAGAATGGAAATAGGAGTTTTTCGTTTGTCGCTGCCAGGAACGACTCTGTTCAATGCATGTATTGCAACTCAGCTGAACATCAGATTGGAAACTGCGCTTCCTTCGCAGCCCTGACAGTTCAGCAAAGATTCGATTTCGCTAAAAGAGCACCCTTATGCATTAACTGTTTAAGAAAGGGTCACACTGTCAAAAAATGCAAATCGAACAGATGTAGAGTGTGCAATTCCTCACATCACACTTTGCTACATATATATGCCCCAAACACAACTCTCGCGTTGCCACCTCCTTCTCAGCCCACGCTCATGCATGGAGTCTCCATCCACTTCGCATGTTTTGCATGCGAATGCATCGGATCGAGTCATTCTTGCAACTGCTGTTGTGAGCGTCCAAACAAAAAGCGGCGAGTTTGTATTAGCTCGAGCGTTGCTCGACTCTGGTTCACAATTAAACTTTGTAACCGACGAGCTCGCTCAGAGGCTCAAAATTACAAGAGAGGACGTGTGCATGAGCTTGCGAGGCATTGGTGGAACTAATGCCCGAAGCCACAAAAAAAATACACACGATTGTGAAGTCGCGAGTAGGGAACAGCCAATTGTCGTCCGATTTTTGGATTATGAAAAATATTTCTGGTTATCATCCGGATCAAGCGGTGAACACCAGCGGGTGGAGGGTGCCTGAAAATATTCAGTTGGCAGATCCATTCTTCTTCAAGCCCCAAAAAATAGATATGCTTATCGGCGCTGAAACATTCTTTGAACTTTTATCTATTGGCCAGATAAAGCAGGGGCCTGAATTCCCCATCCTACAAAAGACAGTTCTCGGCTGGATAGTGTCAGGCAGATGTGCCTCTGAAAATAATAAAAACGCTGAAAAATGGTACATCTCAGCTGCCAGGAGGAAGCGTTGGAGTCAATTGACACAACCCTGCAGAAATTTTGGTCTGTGGAGGACTTCAAAAGTTAAACCCTTTTCTTCAGAAAAATAAATCGGATTGGTGCTCCTCGACATTGCTACGAGTTGGGGGTCGGTTATTGAATTCTCCTATCCCGTACGAAGCCAAATTCCCGTTGTTGCTGTCTAAAAGCTCACAGTTCGTCAGATCCTATGTGTCATACCTGCACGTTACGAACTGTCACGCTGGCCCACGAGCTCTCGTAAGTCGTCTGCGCGAGAAAATCTGGCTAGTTAATGCTCAAGAAGTCTGCCGACGAACAGTTCGGTCGTGCATGCGCTGCTTTCGCTGTAAGCCGCAACTTTTGACGCAAATTATGGGAAACTTGCCAGCAGATAGACTTCGAGCTCTCCGCCCGTTCAATATTTGTGGCGTTGATTTTTGTGGTCCCTTCAGCACAACGTATCGTATCCGTGGTAAGCCACCGTACAAGTCGTACGTGGCCTTGTTCGTCTGTTTTGCGTCCAAAGCGGTCCACTTAGAATTAGTGTCTGACCTAACCACTGATGCGTTCTTGTTGGCATTTCAAAGGTTCGTGAGTCGTCGCGGGATTCCGGAGAAGGTGTGGTGCGACAACGCCACCAATTTCGTCGGCGCAGATCGCCACATGAGAGAGTTCCGAGCCCGTCTGGAGGAGCAGGGGGGCGGTATCGAAACATTCGCATCAAAAAAAGGATGCGAGTTTGCGTTCATACCGCCCGTCGCTGGAAATTTTCTGCCGTTCTTGAAGTTGCTCAATTTGCTGCTGCCGCCAAATGGAAGACAAAACGGAAGTTGCAATTATCAAGTCGGCCATCCAGGTATAGAGTGCCAAAAGTTGAAAGTTAATCTGTGGCGTTTTGTCAATTGTGTTTTGGCCCATCTTTCAACTTTTTGCATTCGTGTAAAAATCGGTAGATAGTGAGCATTCTAACCAAGAAATAAAAATTTGCATGTACTAACAACCAAAATTCTACAATAAACATAATCTATTTCGAAATATATGTGAATCGCTTTGGCCAAAGAACAAGCAATAAAATACTCGTCGTCGACCCAATTAGTGCGAACTTAATTCCCCCAACTTTCGTCGTAGTGAGCACCAATTTAGGGTATAAATAAAAATAGCTAGAAAAAAAGTGCAAATTGTGAAAATTGAAGCTCTCAGAAAATTAGCGGCAATAACTTTCGCTGCAGTTTGTCCGAACATTTCCCGCGCTTTTCAGAATTTTCCCGCGCTTTTTCCAATTTTCCGCGCTTTTCATAATTTTGCGCGCATTTTGGCATCAGGCTTATATATTCGTTGCCCTAAGTTATCGGTCAGAGTATCATTCTCCGTTAGCATCTGCATAGGAAGAGCCGCT
>NW_026453460.1:0-23118 GCF_025200985.1 Drosophila gunungcola
TACTATCCGTCGGTGATTAATTTTCCGACTTGCTTTTGAATTTCGTTCACCTGACCATGTGGGCTTCTATAGTTTTTTATGTAAACGGGTTTCATCATCTTTCAATCTCAGTTTTTGTTTGTAGAAATTATTTGTGCTAATTGGTTCGGATTCTAATCCGAATATGTCATTATATTTTTACATAAATTTGTGAGTTGGAATTTGAATTGTGGGGGAAAATTTTCTGACAATTGGGATAATACAGACTTTCTATATTTTCTTTGTTTCCTTCGACTACTTCATAGTTCAACAGTGATTCATATTCTAATTGTCCGCACTGACCACTTTATCTTCGTTTGTTGTATTCAGAAGTCGTATGAAAGCATTTTGTGTTGTAGCTATTGTACTTGCTATATAAATTCCGTGCTCAATTTCTTGAGTTGGAATTAATACACTGTCCTCTTTTGAATTTAATTTATTTTTCTAATGACTTGTGATCTTGCTGGCAGAAGAATTGAGTTATTGCCAGAACTGTATTCTATTGGAACATAAATTGGAAATTTTAAATTGTTTGGTCTTATTATAAGCCAATCTTCAGATGGCTGAAAATCTAATTGACAGTTGTATTTTTTAATAAAATCAAGGGACAGCTAAGTGTAAGTCTACGATATGAAAATCGTGTGGAATTATGTACTTGGTAGTCTGTATTTCAATTGATGTTAAGCCTTTGGATTTAGTAATTTCTTGGCTTATTCCCCGTATATCTATTATGTTATTATTTTGTACGCTTTGAAATATATCGGAATTTTCTTTTACTATAGAGATTTCGGCACCTGTGTCTACCAAAAAGACAAGTTTTTTTCCGGTAGCCACATGGTTGAATAAGACGTATATATTCTGACTGAGATTAATAGTATGGACCGTTACTTTCTCTACTGTTGAACATTTAAAGGGGGTTCGGAGTTTCCCGACGTGTCATTGGCTACTCTTACATAGCTTGTATTGTTATTATTGTAGCCTCCGCTCGAGTTGCCACGGCCCCTTACTACTGAAATTCGAGAAAAAATTCAACTCAAAAGGGATCTGAGAAAACGTTGGCAAGAAACTCACTATCCTGCTGACAAAAGGTTATACAACAAAGCTGCATCTGAGCTTAAACAATTACTGTCTAATCTACGAAATGAATCTCTATCGGCATATTTGAGAAACTTAGACCCTAATTCTAGCAACAAAGAGTATAACCTGTGGAGAGCAACCAAATATCTAAAGAGACCTGCAAAAAGAAACATAATCATCCGCAAAAGCAATGGAAATTGGTTTAGATCTGACGATGAACAAGCTGAGGCATTTGCTCAACACCTGCACTCTGTGTTTCAGCCAAACGATATTAGCAATCCTATAACAGAAGCTGAAATAGAAAACTTTCTTGGGTCACCCTGTCAAATGAGCTTGCCTATTAAAAGAATTCATTTTGACGAAGTTGTCACAGAAAACTCTACCATCAAAATGCATACGGTTTCTCACGCTAGTATTTAACGCTATTCTCAAGCTAGACCACTTCCCAAGTCAATGGAAATGTGCAGAAATCATTATGATCCTCAAGCCAAACAAGACAGAAACTGAACTATCATCTTACCGTCCCATTAGTCTGTTGACAATATTCTCGAAAGTATTTGAAAAAATACTACTGAAGAGGATGTTGCCAATTTTGGACGAACTTGCCATTATTCCTGAATATCAATTCGGATTCAGAAAAACCACGGGACCACTGAGCAATGTCATAGGGTTATCAATGAAATTGTATCTGCACTTGAGAATAAAAAATATTGTACTGCAACATTTCTTGACGTTCAGCAAGCTTTTGATCGTGTTTGGCACAATGGATTACTCTACAAGATAAAGAAATGGCTTCCTGCTCCATTCTATTTATTAATGAGATCTTACTTGTCTAAGAGATGCTTCTACGTGCAGCAGAGAAATGATACGTCAACACTACTTCGCATAAACGCAGGCGTTCCTCAAGGGAGTGTATTGGGACCAGTCCTTTATACACTATACACGGCAGATATGCCAGTAACAAACAACTGCACCATTGCAACATATGCTGACGATACAGCCATTCTGGCAACAAGCTCATCTAGAGATGAAGCATCTCATCTCTTGCAATGTGAGCTCAGTCTGATTGAGGCCTGGTTCCTTCGCTGGAAAATTAAAATCAACTCACTGAAGTCAGTCCAAATAACTTTTGCACTAAGACCAGGAAACTGTCCAAATGTCACACTTAACGGCTCAGAAATTCCACAAGACTCCTGTGTGAAGTATCTTGGCATGCACCTCGACCGCAGACTAACATGGAAACACCACATAAAAGCGAAAAGACAACAACTCAAACTGAAAACACTGAAAATGTCATGGTTACTAGGTAGAAAATCAGCAGTCACCTTGGAAAACAAAATTCTTCTCTACAAAGCCATTTTAAAGCCTATTTGGACCTACGCTATCCAACTCTGGGGAACAGCTAGCAATTCAAATATTGAAATACTTCAGCGCTACCAATCAAAAACCTTGCGACAAATTGTTAACGCTCCATATTATGTAACCAATGCAAATATTCATAAAGATCTAAATATTCCAACTGTAAAAGAGGAGATAAAAAAATATAGTAAGAAATATACAGACAGACTTCACAATCATGTAAATAATTTAGCCCTAGGTCTAGTAGACAATAGATTAACATTCAGAAGACTCAAAAGATTCCACATTCTTAATCTCCCTGATAGGTAAATTTAAGTAAACGAGAAATTAAATTAATAGCAGGTTTCACTGGAAATCTGCTATTCCTGTTATGTAAATATTAGTGATACAATTTACTTATTGTCATTAGACAGATTGTAAATAAAAATTTAAAAAAAAAAAAAAAAAAAAAAAAAAAATAATGTAATGAAATGTCTGCTGGCATAATCGCATCAATTTCCTTTCGATAAAATTGAAAAATGAAAAAAAATTTTGTGTTAGTTTTCATATAACTGATTCACAATATTTTGCTCTATATAAACCAATATCAGTTATATGTTGTTAGTATATAGCCTAACAGTGGTTAGTATTTTTTGAGCAGCGCTTTCGCGCTTAAGCATTAGCATAAATGCAGCCCTTGTTTCCCTCGTGGGCTTCTTTTTCCTGCGGAGTCTTGGCTACTTTTAAGTAGTCCTTGATTAGTCGTCGTTGCTGAAGAAGCTTTATCCTTTATCCGCTTCTTTTCCTCTTTTGGTTTAATTTGTTGCGTTCTTGTCGTGCCCGGTACTCAGCTATTGTGAGGGGGCGTGGTCCATCGTTGGCACACAACTGCAAAGCCTCTTCTAGGCTTGGTGCGTCTTTGTGTTGTTTTTGTGTTGGTTTTGTATTACAATTTTTTCCGTGCCTTTTGGGCTCAGGCTGCGCCGGTGCTGGTCATCTCACAGGCTGATTAATGCTAATTTTTTCATTTTGGTTTTGTTTTATTGTTTCTGTTGTCCGGGCCTTTTGGACTCAGGCGGGGCCGGTGCTGGTCATCTCACAGGCTGATTAATTTTTATTTATAAATTTTGATTTGTAGATTTTTTTTGTTTTTTTTACAGGGTGTTCATAGAGTTATGCCACTGCCACTACCATAAACTGTAAACTGCCATGTAATAAATTATTTTCTTGATAACTTTTTTTTTTTTTCATATTTATTTCGTACATGTTTGTTTTCTTAATAACTTTTTTTTTCATATAGCTGCACGAGCAGCGCCGCGTCGCAAGCAGCGGCCGCGCATGAGAGAGAGAGTGTTATGCTCACATGGTAACCGAATGGTCGGCCGCGCATGCAGACATGCCGGCTGAGCATTTAGGATGTGCATAACATTGTTGGGTCGAATTACTCCGCACTTAAAGTGCTGGGAATATTTGGACATAGGCAAATGCCACAGTGTTGCAGTGATATAAGCGGTACAGTGTGTACCCTATATGTGAGCATACTACAATACAGTGATGGTCAAGCGGCTATCAGGTCAATTATTTTGACCAATAAAAACTTTCAAACTATATCAAACTGCCGCAAATCTCCCGGGTCACCGAAACATTGCAGGCAATTGTGTTGCAGATGAGTCTGCCAGGTATGGCACCTCTCCTTCCGGACAAGGACAACATTGGTATGCCGATGGCCACCTGCAAGCTAAACATTAAAAACAAATATAAAGCGCTTGCGAGCCTAGCATGGACACATGTAAGACATTGTCGCATCTCTCGCCAGACATGGCCAATTATTAAGGCGAAGATAACTTCTGAACTTCTAAAAAATTCATGAAAGCAACAGCTGCAGTAAGAGCAGCAGACAATAATATAGGAAAGGGGACACAGATTCACGCGGTGTCACAATGGACTTTCTAGGTCTAAGTGTGTCAATAAATTGACAGCTGCTCTAACCTAACCTAACCTAACCTAATGGCTGCATGTTATTGGTACGCCAAGGGGCGAATCTGTTGATGGTTCTATTTGGTTTTGGTGTCATTATGATGATTGACATTTCCCACCTCTTTGGTACCAACAGCGCATAGTAGAAGTTCAATAAGATTTTTAGAGTTATTAGATCGTATCCTGGAGATTTTCTAGGTTAGCAACCTGCAGGGGTCTTTATTGGATTAACCGTTACTATTGGAGGGCTCAGTGTTGAGTGGCCTTTCCATAGTGGGAATTATGAGCTAGATGGCGATAGTTGCTCAATATAGCGCTGTTGGGATCTGTCTTCTTCTTGTCATAGTGCTATGGTGGGCCGATGTGAAGCTTCTTTTAACTTTTGCTTTGCAGATGGTGATCGATGTAATTGCCGTTCGCGCCGGGAACGACGCTTCGAGCCGCTGAAATCAAAACTGAGTCTAGCATACGGTTCTGTTAATGCCATCTTTGCCATTTAGCTGTGGTGTAAGTTCAATGTGCGAACTTACCTATTTTTTTAATTTGAGCCACTTTGTGCTGTTAGAGGTTAACTTGACGGCGCTAATTATATTTCGTGGGATGCTTATTGTAACTGCGAAGTCAAACAAGTCTGGCAGTTTTCTGGGGTCACTAGGCCAGTGTGTAGGTTAATCAGGGGCAACGACGCTTCGAGCCGCTGAAATCAAAACTGAGTCTAGCATACTTACGGTTCTGTTAATGCCATCTTTGCCATGTGTAAGTCTGTGTAAGTTCAATGTGCGAACTTACCTATTTTTTTAATTTGAGCCACTTTGTGCTGTTAGAGGTTAACATGACGGCGCTAATAATATTTCGTGGGATGCTTATTGTAACTGCGAAGTCAAACAAGTCTGGCAGTTTTCTGGGGTCACTAGGCCAGTGTGTAGGTTAATCAGGGGCAACGCAGTCAAGTTTATTGCGTCGCAAGACGAGATCCCCAATGCGTATGCTTGGCGTTATAGTCTCCTGCTGCTATAAAGTATTTGCCTTGTGAATTGAAGTAGTCGATAAATTGGGCTTCGGGTATCGTGAATCGAGGAGGACAGTATACCGCTGCTAGAGGTAGATTGTGACAACCCAACTGGCTTGCTGGTAGTTAGTAGCAAACGTGTTGTAGAAGAGGTGTTTGATGCGGTTTTTAATCAGGATTCCAGTGCCTCCATGGGCCTTTCCATCAGGAAGAATTGTATTGTAAAACATAAACCCTCGGATTTGAAAATTGTATTTGTAAATAAGGTGGGTTTCTGCAAGTAACATTACGTTGATTTCATTGTCATTTATAAATTGTGCTAGCTCAAGTTTGTGCCGTGAAACGCCGCTGGCATTCCACAGTGCAATCCGGTGTTGATTATTTTGATAAAACGTTTTGGAGCATCTGAATCAAAATATTTTGATTTGTGAACTGGTTTTTTGATTTGATTACTATTTTTTCTTTTCTAGCGTATTTTTGAGCTCACACGAAACACGACCGCTATCGTGAGCTGGACTTATTTAAGTATTAGAAACAACAGCAGTAATAGTGCAACGTGCACAAGAAGATTATGGTAATCGCATACAGACAGCTGAACCTATTTACGTTGCTAATCACCAGTTGGTATAATATTAATATTTGAAAAAGGAAATCAAGTCACGAGGAAACTTACTTATTACTTAACAAAAATAATTTACAGTGACATGACTGACCGTTTATTAAAAGATATAATTATTAAATTCATATGTGGAAACAATTTTGTTATGCACATTAATAATGCCGAAGACTTTGCTATTTTTCAACGAGCTTATATAGACTTAATTAAACCGGTAAAAAATTAATAAAAACTTCAGTAACACTTCAAAATTTGCTCACATCTGCAGACGTCCACGAAAATCATTACAAATACATGAAAAAACAACACATCAAGAAATTTAAAAGAAGCATGACGACTTTAAAACTAAATATTATTTCCTTGACGGACAATAATTTATTCAAAACATTAAAAATAAATGTGAGGTTAGTAATGTATGCTACGCAGAGCACAGAAAAGTGGCACCCCTTTTAAAAATACTCATGAAACTCAAACAGCGTAAATTTTTTACATGTATCGACATTCATTCAAAATTAATTTGATTTAAAAACAAAAACCACAGATTAGATTGAAACTAAATAAACAGTACTCAAAATGTTTAATACTATAGGTAAACCGAAAACTATTTTAATGGATCAAGTTCATGGCCTAGTATCCAAATGATTAAAAAATTGGTTACACAAAGAAAATATAAATTTTGAAATCTCTATTTAGAAAAGGTTCATCAAATAACTAACTCTCGGATGGTGACGACAAATTATTTAATAAAAATCATCGTATATTTACAGTCATAAAACAACCCATGATGCCATGTGTAAAACACCTGCTCCAATCTTTCTTTATGGTGTGGAACCAAGCAAAAATATGCGAAACAAGAAAGGAAGCAAACTTCGGCAAGCCGAAGTTCATATACCCTTGCAGCTATTAAAAAAATTAAATATTCTTGAAATCATTAAAATTATGGTTGACTTGCGTATATGTTAAAAAATTGAAGCTATGATGATTTGCAGAGCTAGCACCACGAATTAAGCAGTGCAACGCTCGGCCCTTCAGGAGCGCCAGTGCCACGCACCAAGCATTTCAACATTCCCATATCCAGCAGTACAAGAGTCGGCAATCCCGCACACAAAGCAGTGTTATACTCAGCCAGCACTGATACACTCGTCCCTTCCGCAGCGTCGGTACAACTTAGCAAGCAGTCTGCGGCAGATAGGGTAGGGTGGAAGCGTTCGTCTAGAACCTGGCGTTTAACCCAGGGACTGCGTTGGCTGCTTCCGGCGTAGGCTTTAACCGTCAGGTAGAAACTGAGCCGACGTACGGTGCGACCGGCCGTGACAGAGCAAGGGACAGGAGGCGTACGCCCAGAAAGCACAGTGCCTGTTCACCCTTGTCTGGGAACGGTGACCTGTTAGCCCGCCGAGCCAAAGACAGCTGAAGGCACCACGAGCATAGCAGGCGACGGAGACATCACTCCGGACGGAGACATGACCCAGCAAGCCGTTCAACGTGGGAATAGATTTCTACACTGTCAATACCATACCTAGGCCGAGGGTCAAATCGGCGAATACTCCTAATCTTTCTATTTTCACTGATCAATAGGGTGGTCACGTTTATATAAATTTGGTGGGACGAACACGTACATCTTTTGAGCTAGTCTACGATATTCGTAGCGAGCAGATAACCAGCAAAATCAGTTCGTTACTTCGCCCGAAACGTGATTTTCCTGACACTGAAATTCAGCATCAAACAGAAATGGGGAAAGGATGAATCTCTCTCCTCAAGCCCTTTTATAATGTCACAAAAACAGGAACAGGGCATAGGAATGGCGAAAATTTGGGTTGAGCTGGAGGAGATCTACAACAAACCGGCTCAAGCGGCAAATTGCAAGTACCAGACGACGAAGAGCTCATATTTCACAGTCAAAGCAAAAGCAAAATTGAAAAAGCGACAGTAGCAACAGTCGCCTTTTTTCGTTTTATTGCTTTCCGCTTTTCTGTTGCTTTCGATCGTGAGCGTAAATCGGAGAGGCAGCAACGGTCGACTTCCAGAAGTCGTCGGCAGTCACGAAAATCGTTGAGCTCGACATTTGCTTGCTTTTGATTTTCGTCGCAGATGCTTTCGATCGTAAGCATAAGTCGCTGGCAGCAGCAGGGCGACTTTTGAAAGTCAACAGCAGTCGTATTCTTGAAAAACTAGACATTTTGTTTCTTCTTCCTTTTGTACTTCTTGCACTTTTAAATATTTTTTTAAACCTATTTAAAAAAATTATAAAGGAAATCAAAGTTTAAAGGAACCAATTAAGTTGAAAATAAAAACATATTAAATGTAGAAGATGTGAAGACGGAGGTAACCAAGCGCCCATCGACGGACCAAGCCAATGGACTCTGAATAACTATAATCACGAGAACAACGCAGCACCAAGAGCTTACAGGTCACAGACGCACGTCGTGAACCCACACGAAGCCTGTAGACGGTGTGGCTGTCATTGGGCACGAGGATGCCGAAACCAGAGGCTACTTTTCTGCTGGATTTGCGGCAAGGTGGGTGCTAAAAGCGTAGAGCGCTGCAAGAGATCGGGAAATGGCCAGCGATCCCAGCCGCAGAGAGGCGGATTAATCGAAGAGCAGTTATCTGCAGCGGTAACGATTGGCGGAACCTCACACAAAGCCACAATCGACACCGGAGCAAAAGAGAGCTTTATAAGCGAGGAGCTGGCGGATATACTGGCTGCTGAAGGAAAGATTACAAGGACGAGAAGGCAAGTTAGGTTGGCAGATGGCAGGTGCAGCGGGATAAACACACAGCTCGAGCTAGATATCGAGTTCGGCAACAAGAGATTGTCCATGAGCCTGCTGATCCTACCAGGAGTGGTAGACTCGCTGGTGCTAGGATGGAATTTCCTTACAGGAGTCGGCGTCGAAGTAAAGTGTGCTGGACATAAGGTGGTGATCGCAGAAAGGAGAAGGCACAACGGATGGCTCGAGGAAAAATGTTTTGTGGCAGTGGTGCAAATCACTTCTGAGGAATGCGATGTTGAAAAATTTCTAGAGCATGAGCTTGCAGAACAATGAGTGGAACATCCAACATAGCCGAGCACCGAATCACCATGAAAGAAGACAAGCCAATCAAACTCAGGATAAATCCCGAAAAATTCCATTTCTTCAGAAGCGAACTGCTTGACCTGGGACACCGCGTTACGAACCAAGGAACCACCCACAACCATCCAGGAACTGCGCCAATACTCGGGCGTATCATTTTGGTACAGGCGGTTCGTGCCCGATTTGCTCGAATAGTGAAACCATTAAATGATCTACTACGGAAAGGGACAAAATGGACATGGTCCACAGATCATTAGCAGGCATTCGAGGAGGTAAAGGCAAGGCTAGTGGCCGATCCTGTGCTGGCATGCCCAGATTTTGATAAACCAATCGTATTGGAGACAGACGCAAGCGATTATGGTATAGGGGCAGTCCCGACGCAGGAGACAGACAGCGGCGAAAAGGTTATTTCGTATTCAAGCCGGACCCTGAATGGTGCGGAAAAGAACTACTCAACCAGCGAAAAGGAATACCTGCAATCGTGTAGGCGATCCGGAAGCTCAAACCATATTTGGAAGGACACCACTTCAAAATGGTAACTGACCATATGGCACTAAAATGGTTGAACAGCATCGAAAGTCCCCAGGTAGGATTGCGAAATCGCAGAATTGTCCGGACAACCTTATGGAGGGAGACTCTTTATATCGGCATATTTTGCAGCATGGAAGCTCTGTGTCCCACGGGGGCTGAGGGAAACCGTCCGAAAGAAGAGTTACGACTCACCAGCAGCTGGACATGTGTACCTTAAAAACAAGCTTTACCAGATGCAGGCAGCTAAGAAAATGCTGACGCAGATACCCGAAGAACCATGGGCAACAGAAAGGCGCAGACTTTGTCGGTACGCTCGGCCAGGTGAGTAAAACTTTCGCTGGCATCCTTGATGCCCCTGTATCAATGGCTGCTGTGACGAGCCCGCCGTGTAACCTTAACGGGGGGTTCAATGAGGTCGGGTTGCTGCTCTGTTCGCCTCCGCCGCACCCGGGTTCCGGTGGAGACGTTCCCCGTTTCCCGACGCATTTCGACGGCAACAGAAATCCCGACGTGGGTTGGGGCAGTTCCGTCGGAAATGTCCGTTCTCTCGGCAGAGTTTACAAGCCCGTTGTATGTCCACTCGAGAGTTTCCTTGTCCGATCATCTGGTGGGTCACGTATCTGCGTTGTATTCACCAGATTCCGGAATGGGTTGAGGTTCCTCTTCGTTCCTGTCCTCGGTTACTCTGGGCTCACGTCGAGTCGACTCGAGTTGTTTGACACTCTCTATTCTGTGTAAAAGTCACGAATTCACTGAGTTTAATGTATAGCCGGTATTCTGGAGCCATGTTTTCGTATGCTCGGTACAATTCTTTCTCTTCTCGATAGCCGGCATGCAGCATCTTGGTTCTGAGCTCGATAAAATAAGTTTTGAAAGGCACGTTGCACGTAGGTCCGTATCTCATCTTCCAACCGCTCGAAATATCGAAAGGGTAGGAAGAAGTCGAGGAAGTCGCTCCAGAAAGTTCCCCATGAAGCAAAGTGTAGGTGGCTCGCGCGGATCCACCGTGCCGCGGGGCCCTCCAAGATCTATACATGGTACGTCCTCTGGATTTATCCTGTACGTCGTCATCTTTTCCTCGATAGTCAACGGATCCGAATTCCCATCGAACCGTAAATTTCATTATGCATCTTCTCGGGGAGCAGATGCTGAGTGGGAGCCGTGCTGTTCCGTGTGTCTCGCCCTTGTAGATCGGCGGGTACGCGGGCGTCTACTGGCGGCATGCAGGTACCGTGTGTCGATCCTGGGTGTATCCCTCGATGTCGGGCTGGAGTCCGATCGATGTAGCCCCGGAAGTCATGGGAATGGTGAGGGATTCCGTCAATTGTCCCGTCTCACCGTTCCTTCCTGGAGGATTCGGACCTGGGGCCCGGCTGCTATATAGGTCCTGCAACTGAGCCAGTCGGTCCCACACACCCTGTGGGAATGACCCTGTGTACGGTACCGGGGCGAGGCCAAGCCGTGCAAACGATTTCACGAGAGTGGGAACGCTATGTGATATCACTGGTCACTTCCACGATTGGGGGCGCGCAAGTTGTTTTCCGCGTGTCGGAGGCCAAAAATCCACCGAGCTGGTCCTTCGGGCGAAGCCAAGCCGGGACACTATTTCGCGAGAGCGGGACCGGTGGTTGACGTCACTGATCATTTCGGTGATCAAGGCGCACAAGACGTTTTACACGTATCGGAGGCCAAAAATCCACCGGGCTGGACCTTCGGGCGAGGCCAAGCCGGGTAGAATTTATTGAACGCGGGGGGGTTGGTGCGATTGACCAGTCGGGAATGATGTCCGCGCGCAAGCCACATGCGCTACGAGGAGGAAAGCTAGGGTACTAGACGTCTGTCACGTCTTACCATTCCGACCCAAGAGACCGCCAACTCGATCGTTGTATGACCACCACGCTCCCTTTTTCTCGCGTTTGGGATTTCTGGTATATTCCTTACTTTCTAGTATTTTCTATTAACTTGCTAAAAATCGACTGGCGTTGCTACTAGGGCTTGAAACTTAACTATCGCTTACCCCAATATCCTTACATTCTACTCATCATTGTATCGTACACCGTCTAGGTGTGCACGTTACAATGCATAAGGTATATGCTGAATATCTTAATACTCATCATTCAGAAATGCGGATTCAAATGTGCGATGATCCCGAACCCAAGACTTGCGAATACAACGAATGACACTTTTGAATTTGACATCATCGTCGGGGTCAAAGCTTCGCTCAATGCCTCCTCCTCCGCTGTCGCCACCGAAATTCTAGTCCTGTAATCATCGATGGAGTAGCTCCTGCTGGTCATCGAAATACTCCTGCTCTTCCTCTCCCTCACCGGTATACCAATACAAATGGGCATTGCGCCGCAACATAGCCACCGAACCATCCAGTAATAACTGAACAAGCGACTGAATCGCCGAAGTGTTTCCTATTAATATGGCTGACTTTTTAAAACCTCGTGGAGGAATACCTCAAATGGCTAACTTTATATTGTTTGGTATCCAGCCGAAAAAATTATTAATATTCTTGTCCCTCACACTAGTGGACTAACATTAGTTAGTCCACTTCTCGCGGCGACATCCTTCCCCGGAAAATAACAGCCGCTGTAATGAGTTTTCCCTTTCTCTGATCAATGGCCCTCAAAATATTGTTGCTGCTAAACTGCTGTGCAAACAGCAAATCCCGGTATAAGAAAGTGTTTGCGCACTTGGCGCTGTTATTTGAATTGGAATTTAAGTTACTGGCAATTGATCTTTAGAGTCCTGTTGCAAATGTGAAGAAGCGCCTCGATCTCAAGGCAAAATGTCCAATGAGAGTTGTTCACCAATGCTGAGGAACTCAGCGGTGCATTATAGGGCTCCACTACGACCTGGGACATGTTAGGCGATTGAATAGTCACATAGTTGCAGAGAAAATTGTCAGGGACTTTTCCTTTGAGAGAGTACTGCGGGACATAGAACCTTTTGCTGGCTGTGGCGTTGAAAACTCATTGATCCACTCGAGCTAGAGGGGACTATTGCCACCCAAATCTTCCTGAGGCATAATCCACACCATGTTCATGGGAGATAACATGCCAAACCTGAAAAAAAATGACCTAAGGTATAAGTTAATTGTTATAAGAGCTCCTGGCTTACCCACCGAATCACCGACAGCATCGCCGGCTCCTCCGATCTACATTCTGACAATTTCACGCATTCTGAATTTCTCCTAGAAACCACTTAGCTAGTTGCCACTTAGCTGATTCATCCTTGCTTGGCCGATCTGACGCACAGTTTCGTAGGGCTTAACTTCTCCAGGCCCCCTAGATCCCAAATGTACTTCTTCGAATAGTTTGGATATATACCAATGCAACCACTTATCTAGTTTCCACTTAGCTGATTCATCCTTGCTTGGCCGATCTGACGCACAGTTTTCAGGGCTTAACTTCTCCAGGCCCCCTAGATCCCAAATGTACTTCATCGAATAGTTTTGATATATACCAATGCAACTAAAGACCCAAGGGTGACATACAAGTATTGCTTGCCACTACCATTTTGCTACATTAGGGCTGGGAAAATTATCGATTCATTTTCAGTTTTGAATAATAATATTAATTTATTATTAATATGTGTATATTAAAATATACAAAGTTTTGGTAATTTTCTAGCTTAAGGTTGATCTTTTATTGCTAAAATTTATCCTTAAAATGTCTGTCTCTTCGAAGATATTCTTTAATAATAAAGAAAAGTAATACAGTTTTATATTAAGGGGAATAACCCGAAGACAACTGAAGAAGTAGATTTTTTTTATTTTCCTAATCGATAAGTATATGCTTCAAGAAAATTCTGCAAAAATTTAAAAAGCGGAAAGCTATGACAGTTGTTGGCCTATAAGTTCCTTTTTCCTTGACCGCAAACTTTAAGCCGCGTTTTTTCAAATATGTGTGTTTCAATAAGGCGTAGAGGATTAGCAAAAAAAGTAGTGAACTAACTTTCTTTATCTAGCTTTTTTTATGAAAATGATGAAGGATGTAATAGAAAAATTCTAATTCCAAATCATAGAATACCTACTATCAAAAACCCTCTTCGGTGGAATATCGTTAGATTTTATGACTTCCATTTTTCATAAAGTTAAATATGTGTTTTTTTCTTCCACTGCTTAACTTTTCCAAAAAATATTCGTAAAAAAGTACTTTTTTCGGCCTCTACGGGTACTTTCCCCTTTAACCAAGAAACGCGAACTTCTGATTGCAGTAGCAGATTGTTTTTTAGAACAGTGTTGTCCTTCAGGACAATTCGGGCCGATGGACAGCTCATATAATACGTTATTTATTATTTATTACGTTTATTAATTTTTTATTTCTGTTTTATCAAGGATTTAACGTTATTGTCACGAGCCATAGAAGATAATAAAAGAAATAGCTGGGTGCAATAATTAATTAACAGTTATTTTTGGGATAAATGAAAACAAATTAAAATAGATAAAATTAATAGTAAAAATGTATATTAATTACTAAAGATATATCCTGAATATCTTTACACTCATCATTCAGAATTGCGGAATCAAATGTGTGATGATTTCGAACCCAAGACTTGCGAATACAACGAATGACACATTTGAATATGGCAACCGATATTGGTTATCTTTTTTTTGAGGGACAAGTCGGTGCAGTGACCAGCGGTGGCGGCCTTCTTTTTGCCGCTTTCATCAAAGTTTCGCTCAATGCCTCCTCCTCCGCTGTCGCCACCGAAATTCGCGGTCTCGGCACTGCTTCTTTAATTATCGATGCCCTGCTGGGCATCGAGAAACTCCTGCTCTTCCATTCCTTCCCCGGAATACCAATGCAAACAGGCCTTGCGCCGCAACCTAGCCATCGAACCATCCAGTAATCGCTGAAAGAGCGACTGAATTGCTGACGTTTTTCCTATTAATATGGCTGACATTTTTAGACCCCGTGGAGGTATCCAGTATAATAAATTATTGATATTCTTGTCCTCCACACCAGTTATTAGTTGGTCCACTTCTCGCGGCGACGTCCGTCCCCGGAAAATACCCGCCACCGTGAATATTTTACCTTTCTCAGGTCAATGGCACAACAATTTTTTGCTGAAAAACGCTCCGAAACGTTGCCTTTGCCAAACTACTGTTGCTTACACGTGACCAGCGGTGCAAATCCCGGTATATGAAAGTGTTTGCGCACTTGGCGCTGTTACTTGAATTGGAATTGAAGTTACTAGTTGTAGGCAGAGCGGGGGCCAATAAAGCTTTCGTTCGTTCGCTCTTGCAAAATCGCCAAGCCTGTCGCCACCTTAGCAATATATTAGATTCTAAGAGAAATTGTTGGAACATTAAATTTAGTGATCATTTGAACTCCATCAAAACCACTCCCTTTCGTCGTCGCAATTTCGATAAATTTTAAACAAGATATTTTCGTAATAAAATACGCCGAGTCCTACTGCAGTCACACAAGTTTCGCGTTTCGTTAACACAAACTAGTATTAAATTTTCATGGTGACCCCGACGTGACCGCAGTAGAGTTCGTAATTTTTTTTATCAACAAACATGCACAAACAAATTACTCGTGTCGGTGCGGCTAAAAAATTATCAAGCTTAAACTTCCGAAATAAATTTCGTCGTTGGAACTTTTCTGCCGTTCCTTTTGTTGTTGCCCAAGCCATTTCTTCGTCGACCCTGCTCTTTAATTGTTTAATTTGCGTGCTGCCGATGAAATATGGATTTAAAAAAAAAGGTTTAAATTGTCGAATCAGGTATAGAGTGCTAAAAGTTTAAAGTTAATCTGTGCCGTTTTGTTAATTGTGTTTGGGACCATCTGTCAACTTTTTGCGTTCGAGTAAAAACAGGTAAATAGCATTCTAACCATTAAATAAAAATTTGCATGTAAACATAATAAACATAACATATTTCGAATTATATGCGAAACGCTTTGGCCCATAAAAACGAAAATAAATTACTCGGCTTAGACCCAATTAGTGCAAACTTAGTTCCCCCAATTTTCGTCGTAGTGAGCACCAACTTAGGGTATAAATAAAAAAGCTGGAATAAGTTCAAATTGTGAAAAGTGTAGTTTTCAAATTTAGCGGCAAAAGACCTAAGCCGAAGTTTGTATGATTTTAGATTTTTTTGATGAACTTTTCTCGGCGCTTAGATTCTCTACACTGCTTTCGTTCGGTGCATTACTCGCTAGCCGCGTACACATACACACGCACACCGACACCGCTGCCGCTGTCTCGAGTTATCTTTGCGATCGTTATTTTTTTTAGATTATTTAACAAATTAATAATTTTAATAAATTTAAATATATAACACCTCTTTGATACCAACAAAAACAAATAAAAATACACGCAATGGCAACCAAGTATATCGAAGAGCTAACTCACCAACGAGATGTTTGCATAAAAAGTATTAATAGATCGTATCGCCATTTAAAAGAAGCTAATAAAATAAATAAGTGAAAGATACGAAACATGTATACCGCGAAAGTTGAAAAAGATGGCCCTATTGACAAAGTCATTGCTGGTTTCGATTTTAAATAAATCCAAAAAAGTAATATCCCCGATAAAATGAAAACTAATTAAAAATAATAAGTATTAGTTACTTAAGGTATATCCTGAATATCTTTACACTCATAATTCAGAATTGCGGATTCAAATGGGTAATGATCCTAAACCCAAGACTTGCGAATACAACGAATGACACTTTTGAATTTGGGAACCGATATTTGTTGTCTTTTTTGGGAGGGAAATGGCAATGTAAATTTGTATCAGTTGACTAATCGGTGCAAAAGGAGCAGTGACCAGAGGTGGCGGCCTTTTCTTCGTAGTCGTCAGGGCTTCGCTCAATGCCTCCTCTTCCGCTGTCGCCACCGAAATTCTCGCCCTCGGCACTGCTTTTGTAATCATCGATAATAGCCTGCAGCTCCTGCTGGGCATCGAGAAACTCCTGCTCTTCCATTCCCTCACCGGTATACCAATGCAAATGGGCCTTGCGCCGCAACATAGCCATCGAACCATCCAGTAATCGCTGAAAGAGCGACTGAATCGCCGAGGTGTTACCTATAAATGTGGCTGACATTTTTAGACCCCGTGGAGGAATATCACAAATGGCCGTTTTGATATTGTTTGGTATCCAGTCGACAAATTATTGATGTTCTTGTCCCTCACACCAGTCATTAGTTGGTCCACTTCTTGCGGCGACATCCTGCCCCGGAAAAGACCCGCCGCCGTCAAGAGTTTTCCCTTTCTCAGGTCGATGCTACACAAAATATTGTTGCTGGAAAAGATCTGCTGCACCAGCTCCGAAACGGTGCCTTTGCTAAATTGCTGTTGCTTACATGAGACTAGCGGTGCAAAACCCGGTATAAGAAAGTGTAACCTAGGAAAAGGAACCATATTTACATAAACCTTCCGCAGTCCGGCATTTAATTGCCCCGGAAACCGCAAGCAAGTGGTTATACCCGACATGGTCAGGGCCACAATGTGGTTTATATGCTCGTAGCCGGACATCTTGATCTTTAGATTCCTCTTGCAAATGTGAAAAGCGCCTCGTTCTCAAGACAAATGTCAAATGAGAGCTGTTTACCAATGCTGAGGTACTCAGCAGTGCATTATAGGGCTCCACTACGACCTGGGACATGTTAGGCGATGGAATAGCCACAAAATTGCAGAGCAAATTGTCAGGATACTTTTCCACCAGGGCCTCCATGATGAGAGAAGTCAAGCCGGACCCAGTCCCTCCTGCAATCGAGTGAAGCAACTGGAAGCCCTGCAGCGAATCCACCGATTCCACTTCCCGCCGGGTGTTATCCAGTACCTGCTCCAGGATGGCGGCCCCGTCTGTGTGATAGCCACGGGCAAAGTTATTCCCTGCACTTTCCAAACCGACCACAAAGTTTTCCGGCCTATAAAGCTGACTGCTAAAGTTTAAGCGTTGGACGGTACTGGCCTCAGTATCGATGAGTATTGCGCGTGCATAAAACCTTTTGCTGGCTGTGGCGTTGAAGAACACATTGATCCGCTCGAGCTGGAGGGGACTGTTGCCCCCAAATCTTCCCGAGGGATAATCCACACCATGTTCATGGGAGATAACATGCCAAAACTGGAAAAAAGATTACCTTGGGTATTAGTTGATTGTTGTAAGAGCTCCTGGTTTACCCACCGAATCACCTATAGCATTGCCGGCTCCACCGATCTGAAGGGTCACAATCTCCCGCATTTTGAATCTTAATCCTTGTTTGGCCGATCTGACGCTCAGTTTCGTGGGGCTTAACTTCTCCAGGCCCCCTAGATCCAAAATGTATTCATCGAATAGTTTGCAAATAAACCAATGCCCCTAAAGACCCAAGGGTGACATACAAGTATTGCTACCATTTTACATTACCATTTTGCTACATTAGGGAATTCGTCCTTCTTATTATTCTAAAAATTTCCCTTTTTAAATCGTTTATTTTTTATTTTGAATTTTATACCGGTTTTTATCGATTCCTTTTAGATTTTGAATATCAAAATAAAAAAAAGTTTTGGTAATTCTCTAGCTTACAATATGTTATTTTATTTGTAAAATTTATCTATAAAATGTCTGTCTCTTCGACATTATTCTTTAAAAACAAAGAAAATTCAATTATTTTATTAAGGTACCATTACCCGAAGAAAAAAAAAATAGACTTATTTTATTGTCCTAATCGTTAAGTATATGCATAATTGAAAAAGCCGATCTTAAAAATTATGGAAGACATGGCACTTGACAGTTGTTGGCCCTTGAGTTTCCTTGACCGCAAACTTTAAATGGCGTTTTCTCAAAACCGTGTGTTTGATCAAAAACCCTCTCGTGGAATAAGGTTTGATTTTATGATTTCCATTTTCATAAAGTAAAATATGTTTTTTTTTACATCTTATGTGCACTGTTTTCATTTAAAAAAAATGCCAAAAAATTACTTTTTGTCGGCCTCTGCTAAGAAACGCGAACTTCTGATTGCAGTAGCAAATGGTTATAAAAGGAGTGTCGTCCTTCAGGACAATATGGGCCGATGGAAAGCTCACCGGAAAGTCGTATCCTGCGTCCGTACATACTAAAAGTAGGCGAAAAGTCAAAACTCAGGTCTGCAGATATGCTAGTCCGGCTTTCTGGCTCGTCAGCAAATAAATTGGTGCTTAAAATTGGCATACTCGAGGTGTACAGTATAATTATTTATACATAAACCTGCAAAACAAACCAAAAATAAAGCTAAATCGTTTGGAAATACTTAGGAATGACAGATATTTTTAAAAAGTCATGCAATATAAATTTAAGATCGGCTGAGGTCCGCGGCTGGTATTGCGGCCTGACAAATCTGGCCATGTCATTCCTGTAACACTAAAATTCCTGGCACCTTTGTTTTTCGGGGTTGGGGCAAGTTAGCGGGGAATTAAAATGGAATAGTTTAAGCCAACATTACAAAAGAGTTTATTAAAGCTTAAATTCTATTATAATTTAAAAGGTAATTTGTTTTCGTTTATTTAAAGGACTTGATGTTAATTTACAGTTTTGTATAAGCTAAGTAGCTATTAATTAGCTATGCTTCATCTCTTTCCTACACACAGCACCTTAGCAAATCTCTCTCTCACGGGTTCACATTTGGGCTACTTTTTCACACGAGCTCTCTCCTATAGCGGCCAAAAACGACCACATTATTGCCCCACAATTTTTATGGGGTATAAACTTGTAAAGATGGCTAATCGGGGATGGTTTAATGCAGGTTCTAAAGTCTCATAATCTGATCGTTCATCAGATTATCACGGTTAGATCTGTGGTTAGAGCCAAACACTAAGAAAGACTTTCTAAGCCTAATTATATTTTCTAGAAACCTTGTCATATCTGTTAGACGAATGTTGGGGTCTTCTTTGATACAGTGAGGGTTTTAGCCCGAATTAACGCTAGGGTGAAAAATCTAAAGATCCAAACATTTTCCTTTTTTCCCACCAAACCACAGTGGTTCCGTCAGAGGCCAAAAATCAAAAAATTTTATGACATATTTTTTAAGCAAAATGTATCAAAATTGTCTCTTAAAAGTCCAAACTTCTCTTTGGCATACCGGATTTTACTAGAAATCTAACGGTACTTTCTAAAAATAGATTTGCAATCGTGAACACGTGTTCATTTTGGCAACGCAGCTGCGCTTTGGAAGTTATTTCTCTCTTTCAATTCGCCCTTTAAAGTGATCAGACGTACGCTGCAGTGCTCCGATTTGAATAATTTAACATGAATTATGAAATTGAAGGTATTTACTTTAAATTGAGATATTAATAATTAACTTTCCTGAAAAAGTTTTTTCGTAAAACTAATTTCATCGAATAACCCTTTTTTGTGTATTTTTTTAAAGTATATTTTATGTTTAGTTAGACTTTTAGTTATGTTCCAAGAAAACCCAGAACTTGGTTTGTATGTTTTTGTGATCGTCTTATTTTAGGTTACTAAATATTTTAAAATTAGCTGCCGAAATTTGCCGATGTGTGTTTTCTACTAATATTACTAAAGCAGTTAAAGGTGAGTCTTTGCTTATTGTGCTGTTGCGCTTTTGCGCTGTTGCTTTGTCTTCGTCTTTAGTGGTTTGTGTTTTTGCAAAAATATTAATTTGTAAATTATTATTTAAATTTTGATTTTGGATTTTGATAGGTGCATCGCAAAAATGTGTTTTTCCACGTCTGCATATTTTTAATATGTGGTGCACAGGTAATGGAACCAACGCCGAAAAAATGAGGAAATTGATTTCCGATGTGCAAGCGGATATTGAAAACAACGGCTACATTATTCCAGAGTTGAGCGAAATATCCAATAAAATTGAGAACCTCTGCAAAACAATTGTAACTTTTTGGAAAAAATTACAAACGGACAAAATCTGCAGTTATTAAATATCAATCTGGATGGCTTAATACAAAAGAATCAATTTCAATAAAACGCCCCTATTGCAAATCAAATCAAATAGAGGAAAGTGCTCATCGGGGCCGTCCTAAACTTGAATTTGAGGAGGCTTCAGAGAGAACAAAGCGACGACGTGTAGGTCAGCTCATTAAAATAGATGAATCCGCTGTTTCTTCTCTACGTAATGATGATCGAAATCAAAATTTCCTGCCGGCAGATCCCATGGAAGTTATTTCGCTTTTAATGGAGACCTCCATGACGAAGCACCAATATTTGCTGATAAGAAACTTTGTAAATACCAAAATATCCTTTGAATTTTTTCCCAGTTACCAAAGATTACTAAGTCTCAAAAAAATAAGATACCCTGATGGTATTTATATTGACGAATCTCGTAAGGAAATTCTTTTGTAATGCAGATTTGAGCTCCGAAATAACAGGAATCGATGCATCTTTGATTCACAGATGTGCAACATTATTGCAAGCCATGGCATCGGGATTCAAAATTAATGTGGAGAAATTTGAAAATTACGCGCTGGATACAGCCAAATATCTTATAGCTGCATATCCATGGTACTATTTACCGGCTACCGTCCATAAGGTCTTAATTCATGGTTCAGCTGTAATAGAGTATGCATTAGTGTCGATAGGAGAGCTTTCAGAGGAAGCAGCAGAGTCCAATAACAAGGAACTAAAAAAATGTAGACTTCAACACAGTCGGAAAGTATCTCGTACTTTAACAAACACAGATGTCATGAACTATTTATTATTGCGTTCAGATCCATTTTTAACAGGACAGAGACAACTTCCTAAAAAAGATAGGTCGAGTTTGCTTACATCTGTCTACGAATTACTTGACGATGCTTTATAATTTTTGTTTCATTTATATTTTGTTTGTTGATTTTTATTTTAGTTTTTTAAGAATATGTATAACTACGAAAAATATCTTCCATACCAAAATCGTAATAAATTAGATTAAACAAATATGTTTTTATAATTCGGTATCGATTGTTCCTATGGGAGCTATAGGATATAGCCGATCGATAAGTCCGATTTTTGTTGCTATATGTTTAGACAAATTTGCTAAATTATTGTTATAAATTTCAGCACGTTATGACCATTATTAGTATTTTTGGCCGCTCTTCCATACAAGCGGATCCACTGTGCAAACTTCCCCTGGGAATTTTTATTTAAATTTTTGGTTGTATGTTGGGGTCTTCTTTGATACAGTGAGGGTTTTAGCCCGAATTAACGCTAGGGTGAAAAATCTAACTGCCTTTTGCGCGTTTCGAAAACTTACCCACTGGATTTGCCCCTGGGAATTTTTATTTAATTTTTTTTTTTTGGTTTGGTTTTTGGACTACGCTTCTTTTTATAATTCCCTTTATGGGCACTTGCAAAACTATGGTTGTCACCATAGTGGTTACTGCCTCGAGTTCACTTGCAATGCGCTGTCTACTGTCTCTATTCGTCTGAGATCCAAAACTCCAAAACAAAGGATAATCTGCAACGGTCATCCATTTGATCTCAAGTTTTCAGATCGTTAGCTAACATTTTTGGAGGTAGAATAGCTAACAGGTTTATATTTGAGTAAGCAATAGTGTCTCGAAGGTGGCGCATTTTGGAATCTAACCAAGATCTGATACATTTATGTCAAATAGTTTCCAACTGCAGCTACTAGGGATGTAACAAGTTTCCCCCCCCCCCCCCCCCCCTCCAGTTTTACCGAACTCTATCAAAAACCCACAATACTGATACTATTGTTTAAGGTGGGACTGATAATTACGTTTGACTAGGAAAAGAGCTAAGGAAGAATAAATCGTGAAAAAAGTGAGAGAACAAATCGGCTATTGTTTGATCTGTAATTTATGTTGTGTTTTTAAAGGATAGCGAGGAAAGATAAGTTATAAAACTGCTTAGGCACATGCGAGAACTGTACCCTACAAACGCCGAGTCTTGACCGAGCTCTTAAAAATCTAGAAAAAAAGATTGTGTCAATTCTATGCTAACCCAAGCTGGTTTGTTGGTGATCACAAAGACTAAAAAAAGATCATATTGCATCGGATCAGTTAAAGCCAGATTTAAAATTATCTGAAAGTCTGCCTTGCGAAGAAGAGTTTTCTGATTTTTCTTTTATAACGGTAGCCGTGTTGATTGTCATACCGAATGTTAGATGAAATGGATTTTTTGGTTGCGTTAATGGTCCTACTCCGGACAGAAACAAGCCTTCAGGATGTTTAACAAAGCACAGGTCTATTAAGCGATTAGGTGTATTTCGAACATGGTTTACTTGGGGTAAAAATTTTCAAGCAACCCATCAATAAATTCATGTAGTCCTATAGGTAGTAAGACATCGAGTTTTGTTTTGGGAATCACGTAACTACAAGTAAATTAAAATCTTATAGAACTACAAACATATCTAAGCATATCTGTTTACTTATTTTTCGTTTTTTTTCGAGGTATCTGTGATATCGCAGTTTATGCAATCTGTCTACTGACCGGTTGTGTTTCTGTCGCGCTCCCGAAAATTCTATTATTTCGCATCGTTATCAGACCTAATTTGCTTAATCTGGCGGTATACAATAAATACCGC
>NW_026453461.1:0-22880 GCF_025200985.1 Drosophila gunungcola
TTTGACCTGAAAATTTCCAAATCGTATTTTTTCACATGATCAGGGTAAAAAAACGTGCCAATCGGAGGTCTATATCTTATAGCTCCCATAGGAACAATGGAGCAAAATGGATTAAAATTAAACTTTTTCAGCATATTTTGATCAGTTTATATCCTATTGACCCGAATATTTCAATCTGTAAATTTTAATGCATACCATGATCAGGGTAAAACCGCGTGCCAGTCGGACGTTTATATCTTATAGCTCCCATAGGAACAATAGAGCAAAATGGGTTCAGATCTTATTTTGTCACCATATTTCGCGCAGTTTATAAGCTTTTGACCTGAAAATTTCCAAATCGTATTTTTTCACATGATCAGGGTAAAAAACGTGCCAATCGGAAGTCTATATCTTATGGTATCCATAGGAACAATAGGGCAATATGGGTTAAAATTTAATTTTTTACCATGTTTTGCGCAGTTTTTAAGCTGTTGACCTGAAAATTTCCAAATCGTAATCATTAATGCATACCATGATCAGGATAAAAGCGCGTGCCAGTCGGACGCTTTTATCTTATAGCTCCGATAGGAACAATAGGGCAAATTGGGTTCAAATTTAATTTTTAAATTTTTTTTCAATTTTTTTCGCGCAGTTAAAAAAATTTCCAAATCGTATTTTTTCACATGATCAGGGTAAAAAAGCGTACCAATCGGACGTCTATATCTTATAGCTCCCATAGGAACAATGGAGCAAAATGGATTAAAATTAAACTTTTTCAGCATATTTTGATCAGTTTATAACCTATTGACCTGAATCTTTTCAATCTGTATGTTTTAATGCATACCATGATCAGGGTAAAACAGCGTGCCAGTCGGACGCTTATATCTTAAAGCTCCCATAGGAACAATAGGGCAAAATGGGTTAAAATTTAATTTTTTCACCCTGTTTCGCGCAGTTAAAAATCTGTTAACCTGAATATTTCCAAGTCGTATTTTTTCACATGATCAGGGTAAAAAAGCGTACCAATCGGACGTCTATATCTTATAGTTACCATAGGAACAATAGGGCAAAATGGGTTCAAATTTAATTTTTTCACCATGTTTCGCGCAGTTTATAAGCTGTTGACCTGAAAATTTCCAAATCGTATTTTTTCACATTAAAAAGGTAAAAAAACGTGCCAATCGGACGTCCATATTTTATGGCTTCCATAGGAACAGTATGGCAAAATGGGTTCAAATTTAATTTTTTCATAATGTTTCGCGCAGTTTATAAGCTGTTGACCTGAATATTTCCAAATTGTATTAATTAAGGCATACCATGATTATGGTGAAAGAGCGTGCCAATCGGAAGTCTATATCTTCTAGCTCCCATAAGAACAATAGGGTCAAATCACTAAAATTTTAATTTTTTCAGCATATTTCACGCAGGTTGTAAGTTATTTAACTAAGTTTTTACAAATTGTAATCTTTAATGCATACCATGTTCAGTGTGAAAGAGCGTGCCAATCGAACGTCTATATCTTATAGCTCACTTAGGAACAATAGAGCAAAATGGGTTTAATTTAAATTTTTCCAGCACATTTCACGCAGTCTATAAGCTGTTGCCTGAATATTTCTAAACCGTTTGTTGTAATACATAGCATGATCAAGGTAAAAGCGCGTGCCAGTCGGACGCTTATATCTTATAGTTCTCATAGGAACAATAAGGCAATAAGGCATATTTCGCGCAGCTTATAAACTGTTGACCTGAATATTTACAAATCGTATTCTTTAATGCATACTATGATTAGGGTGAAATAGGGTTCCAATCGGACGTCTATATCTTATAGCTTCCATAGGAACTATGGAGCAAAATGGACTAAAATTAAACTATTTCCGCATATTTTGATCAGTTTATAACCCATTGACCTGAATCTTTTCAATCTGAATGTTTTAATGCATACCATAATCAGGGTAAAAGAGCGTGTAAGGCGGACGTTTATATCTTATAGCTCCCATAGGAACAATAGGGCAAAATGGGTTCAGATCTTATTTTGTCACCATATTTCGCGCAGTTTATAAGCTTTTGACCTGAAAATTTCCAAATCGTATTTTTCACATGATCAGGGTAAAAAAACGTGCCAATCGGAGGTCTATATCTTATAGCTCCCATAGGAACAATGGAGCAAAATGGATTAAAATTTTACTTTTTCAGCATATTTTGATCAGTTTATATCCTATTGACCCGAATATTTCAATCTGTAAATTTTAATGCATACCATGATCAGGGTAAAACCGCGTGCCAGTCGGACGTTTATATCTTATAGCTCCCATAGGAACAATAGAGCAAAATGGGTTCAGATCTTATTTTGTCACCATATTTCGCGCAGTTTATAAGCATACCATGATCAGGATAAAAGCGCGTGCCAGTCGGACGTTTTTATCTTATAGCTCCGATAGGAACAATAGAGCAAATTGGGTTCAAATTTAATTTTTTATTTATTTTTCAATTTTTTTTGCGCAGTTAAAAAAATTTCCAAATCGTATTTTTTTACATGATCAGGGTAAAAAAGCGTACCAATCGGACGTCTATATCTTATAGCACCCATAGGAACAATGGAGCAAAATGGATTAAAATTAAACTTTTTCAGCATATTTTGATCAGTTTATAACCTATTGACCTGAATCTTTTCAATCTGTATGTTTTAATGCATACCATGATCAGGGTAAAACAGCGTGCCAGTCGGACGCTTATATCTTAAAGCTCCCATAGGAACAATAGGGAAAAATGGGTTAAAATTTAATTTTTTCACCCTGTTTCGCGCAGTTAAAAATCTGTAAACCTGAATATTTCCAAGTCGTATTTTTTCACATGATCAAGGTAAAAAAGCGTACCAATCGGACGTCTATATCTTATAGTTTCAAAATGGGTTGAAATATAATTTTTTCACCATGTTTCGCGCAGTTTATAAGCTGTTGACCTGAATATTTCCCAATCGTATTTCTTAAGGCTTACCCTGATTAGGGTGAAAATGCGTGCCAGTCGGGGGTTTAAAACTTTTAGCTCCAATAGGAACAATAGGGTTCAAATTATAGCTCTCAATAGGGCAAAATGGGTTCAAATTTATTTTTTTCACCAAGTTTCGCGCTGTTTGTAAGCTTTTGACCTGAAAATTTCCAAATCGTATTTTTTCACATTAAAAGGGTAAAAAAAACTTGCCAATCGGACGTCTATATTTTATGGCTTTCATAGGAACAGTATGGCAAAATTTCAGCATATTTTGATCAGTTTATAACCTATTGACCTGAATATATTCAATCTGTATATTTTTAATGCATACCATGATCAGGGTAAAAGCGCGTGCCAGTGGGACGTTTATATCTTATAGCTCCCATACGAACAATAGGGCAAAATGGGTTCAAATCTTATTTGTCACCATATTTCGCGTAGTTTTTAATCTGTTGACCTGAAAATTTCCAAATCGTGTTTTTTCAAATTTAATTTTTTCACCATGTTCCGCGTAGTTTTTAATCTGTTGACCTGAAAATTTCCAAGTCGTGTTTTTTCACATTAAAAGGGTAAAAAAACGTGCCAATCGGACGGCTTCAAATTTAATTTTTACCATTTTTTGTGCAGTTTATAAGCTGCTGACCTGAAAATTTCCAAATAGTAATCTTTAAAGCTTACCATGATCAGCGTGAAAGAGCGTGCTAATCGGACGCCTATATCTTATAGCTCTCATAGGAACAATAGGGCAAAATGGGTTCAAATTTAATTTTTTTTCACCAAGTTTCGCGCTGTTTATAGGCTTTTGACCTGAAAATTTCCAAATCGTATTTTTTCACATGATCAGGGTAAAAAACGTGCCAATCGGACGTCTATATCTTATAGTTTCCATAGGAACAATAGGGCAATATGGGTTAAAATTTAATTTTTTACCATGTTTTGCGCAGTTTATAAGCTTTTGACCTGAAAATTTTCTAATCGTAATCTTTAATGCATACCATGATCAGGGTAAAAGCGCGTGCCAGTCGGACGTTTTTATCTTATAGCTCCCATAGGAACAACAGGGCAAATTGGGTTCAAATTTAATTTTTTATTTTTTTTTCAACTTTTTTCGCGCATAAAAAAAAAATTTTCAAATCGTATTTTTGCACATGGTAAAAAAACGTGCCAATCGGACGTCTATATTTTATAGCTTCTATAGGAACAATATGGCAAAGTGGGTTGAAAGTTTCGAAATCGTATTTTTTCACATGATCAGAGTAAATAAACGTGCCAATCGGACGTCTAAATTTTATAGCCCCCATTGGAACAATAGGGCAAAATGGGTTCAAATCTTATTTTGTCACCATATTTCGCGCAGTTTATTAGCTGTTGACCTGAATATTTCCAAATTGTATTTTTTAAGCCATACAATTATTAGGGTGAAAGAGCGTTTCAATCGGAAGTCTATATATTATAGCTTCCATAGGAAAAATAGGGTAAAATCACTAAAATTTTAATTTTTTCAGCATATTTCGCGCAGTTTATAAGCTTTTGACCTGAAATTTTCCAAATCGTATTTTTTCACATGATCAGGGTAAAAAAACGTGCCAATCAGACGTCTATATCTTATAGTTTCCATAGGAACAATGGAGCAAAATGGATTAAAATTAAACTTTTTCAGCATATTTTGATCAGTTTATATCCTATTGACCCGAATATTTCAATCTGTAAATTTTAATGCATACCATGATCAGGGTAAAACCGCGTGCCAGTCGGACGTTTATATCTTATAGCTCCCATAGGAACAATAGAGCAAAATGGGTTCAGATCTTATTTTGTCACCATATTTCGCGCAGTTTATAAGCTTTTGACCTGAAAATTTCCAAATCGTATTTTTCACATGATCAGGGTAAAAAACGTGCCAATCGGAAGTCTATATCTTATGGTATCCATAGGAACAATAGGGCAATATGGGTTAAAATTTAATTTTTTACCATGTTTTGCGCAGTTTTTAAGCTGTTGACCTGAAAATTTCCAAATCGTAATCATTAATGCATACCATGATCAGGATAAAAGCGCGTGCCAGTCGGACGCTTTTATCTTATAGCTCCGATAGGAACAATAGGGCAAATTGGGTTCAAATTTAATTTTTAAATTTTTTTTCAATTTTTTTCGCGCAGTTAAAAAAATTTCCAAATCGTATTTTTTCACATGATCAGGGTAAAAAAGCGTACCAATCGGACGTCTATATCTTATAGCTCCCATAGGAACAATGGAGCAAAATGGATTAAAATTAAACTTTTTCAGCATATTTTGATCAGTTTATAACCTATTGACCTGAATCTTTTCAATCTGTATGTTTTAATGCATACCATGATCAGGGTAAAACAGCGTGCCAGTCGGACGCTTATATCTTAAAGCTCCCATAGGAACAATAGGGCAAAATGGGTTAAAATTTAATTTTTTCACCCTGTTTCGCGCAGTTAAAAATCTGTTAACCTGAATATTTCCAAGTCGTATTTTTTCACATGATCAGGGTAAAAAAGCGTACCAATCGGACGTCTATATCTTATAGTTACCATAGGAACAATAGGGCAAAATGGGTTCAAATTTAATTTTTTCACCATGTTTCGCGCAGTTTATAAGCTGTTGACCTGAAAATTTCCAAATCGTATTTTTTCACATTAAAAAGGTAAAAAAACGTGCCAATCGGACGTCCATATTTTATGGCTTCCATAGGAACAGTATGGCAAAATGGGTTCAAATTTAATTTTTTCATAATGTTTCGCGCAGTTTATAAGCTGTTGACCTGAATATTTCCAAATTGTATTAATTAAGGCATACCATGATTATGGTGAAAGAGCGTGCCAATCGGAAGTCTATATCTTCTAGCTCCCATAAGAACAATAGGGTCAAATCACTAAAATTTTAATTTTTTCAGCATATTTCACGCAGGTTGTAAGTTATTTAACTAAGTTTTTACAAATTGTAATCTTTAATGCATACCATGTTCAGTGTGAAAGAGCGTGCCAATCGAACGTCTATATCTTATAGCTCACTTAGGAACAATAGAGCAAAATGGGTTTAATTTAAATTTTTCCAGCACATTTCACGCAGTCTATAAGCTGTTGCCTGAATATTTCTAAACCGTTTGTTGTAATACATAGCATGATCAAGGTAAAAGCGCGTGCCAGTCGGACGCTTATATCTTATAGTTCTCATAGGAACAATAAGGCAATAAGGCATATTTCGCGCAGCTTATAAACTGTTGACCTGAATATTTACAAATCGTATTCTTTAATGCATACTATGATTAGGGTGAAATAGGGTTCCAATCGGACGTCTATATCTTATAGCTTCCATAGGAACTATGGAGCAAAATGGACTAAAATTAAACTATTTCCGCATATTTTGATCAGTTTATAACCCATTGACCTGAATCTTTTCAATCTGAATGTTTTAATGCATACCATAATCAGGGTAAAAGAGCGTGTAAGGCGGACGTTTATATCTTATAGCTCCCATAGGAACAATAGGGCAAAATGGGTTCAGATCTTATTTTGTCACCATATTTCGCGCAGTTTATAAGCTTTTGACCTGAAAATTTCCAAATCGTATTTTTTCACATGATCAGGGTAAAAAAACGTGCCAATCGGAGGTCTATATCTTATAGCTCCCATAGGAACAATGGAGCAAAATGGATTAAAATTTTACTTTTTCAGCATATTTTGATCAGTTTATATCCTATTGACCCGAATATTTCAATCTGTAAATTTTAATGCATACCATGATCAGGGTAAAACCGCGTGCCAGTCGGACGTTTATATCTTATAGCTCCCATAGGAACAATAGAGCAAAATGGGTTCAGATCTTATTTTGTCACCATATTTCGCGCAGTTTATAAGCATACCATGATCAGGATAAAAGCGCGTGCCAGTCGGACGTTTTTATCTTATAGCTCCGATAGGAACAATAGAGCAAATTGGGTTCAAATTTAATTTTTTATTTATTTTTCAATTTTTTTTGCGCAGTTAAAAAAATTTCCAAATCGTATTTTTTACATGATCGGGGTAAAAAAGCGTACCAATCGGACATCTATATCTTATAGCACCCATAGGAACAATGGAGCAAAATGGATTAAAATTAAACTTTTTCAGCATATTTTGATCAGTTTATAACCTATTGACCTGAATCTTTTCAATCTGTATGTTTTAATGCATACCATGATCAGGGTAAAACAGCGTGCCAGTCGGACGCTTATATCTTAAAGCTCCCATAGGAACAATAGGGAAAAATGGGTTAAAATTTAATTTTTTCACCCTGTTTCGCGCAGTTAAAAATCTGTAAACCTGAATATTTCCAAGTCGTATTTTTTCACATGATCAGGGTAAAAAAGCGTACCAATCGGACGTCTATATCTTATAGTTTCCATTGGAACAATGGGGCAAAATGGGTTGAAATATAATTTTTTCACCATGTTTCGCGCAGTTTATAAGCTGTTGACCTGAATATTTCCCAATCGTATTTCTTAAGGCTTACCCTGATTAGGGTGAAAATGCGTGCCAGTCGGGGGTTTAAAACTTTTAGCTCCAATAGGAACAATAGGGTTCAAATTATAGCTCTCAATAGGGCAAAATGGGTTCAAATTTATTTTTTTCACCAAGTTTCGCGCTGTTTGTAAGCTTTTGACCTGAAAATTTCCAAATCGTATTTTTTCACATTAAAAGGGTAAAAAAAACTTGCCAATCGGACGTCTATATTTTATGGCTTTCATAGGAACAGTATGGCAAAATTTCAGCATATTTTGATCAGTTTATAACCTATTGACCTGAATATATTCAATCTGTATATTTTTAATGCATACCATGATCAGGGTAAAAGCGCGTGCCAGTGGGACGTTTATATCTTATAGCTCCCATACGAACAATAGGGCAAAATGGGTTCAAATCTTATTTTGTCACCATATTTCGCGTAGTTTTTAATCTGTTGACCTGAAAATTTCCAAATCGTGTTTTTTCAAATTTAATTTTTTCACCATGTTCCGCGTAGTTTTTAATCTGTTGACCTGAAAATTTCCAAGTCGTGTTTTTTCACATTAAAAGGGTAAAAAAACGTGCCAATCGGACGGCTTCAAATTTAATTTTTACCATTTTTTGTGCAGTTTATAAGCTGCTGACCTGAAAATTTCCAAATAGTAATCTTTAAAGCTTACCATGATCAGCGTGAAAGAGCGTGCTAATCGGACGCCTATATCTTATAGCTCTCATAGGAACAATAGGGCAAAATGGGTTCAAATTTAATTTTTTTCACCAAGTTTCGCGCTGTTTATAGGCTTTTGACCTGAAAATTTCCAAATCGTATTTTTTCACATGATCAGGGTAAAAAAACGTGCCAATCGGACGTCTATATCTTATAGTTTCCATAGGAACAATAGGGCAATATGGGTTAAAATTTAATTTTTTACCATGTTTTGCGCAGTTTATAAGCTTTTGACCTGAAAATTTTCTAATCGTAATCTTTAATGCATACCATGATCAGGGTAAAAGCGCGTGCCAGTCGGACGTTTTTATCTTATAGCTCCCATAGGAACAACAGGGCAAATTGGGTTCAAATTAAATTTTTTATTTTTTTTTCAACTTTTTTCGCGCATAAAAAAAAAATTTTCAAATCGTATTTTTGCACATGGTAAAAAAACGTGCCAATCGGACGTCTATATTTTATAGCTTCTATAGGAACAATATGGCAAAGTGGGTTGAAAGTTTCGAAATCGTATTTTTTCACATGATCAGAGTAAATAAACGTGCCAATCGGACGTCTAAATTTTATAGCCCCCATTGGAACAATAGGGCAAAATGGGTTCAAATCTTATTTTGTCACCATATTTCGCGCAGTTTATTAGCTGTTGACCTGAATATTTCCAAATTGTATTTTTTAAGCCATACAATTATTAGGGTGAAAGAGCGTTTCAATCGGAAGTCTATATATTATAGCTTCCATAGGAAAAATAGGGTAAAATCACTAAAATTTTAATTTTTTCAGCATATTTCGCGCAGTTTATAAGCTTTTGACCTGAAATTTTCCAAATCGTATTTTTTCACATGATCAGGGTAAAAAAACGTGCCAATCAGACGTCTATATCTTATAGTTTCCATAGGAACAATAGGGCAATATGGGTTAAAAGTTAATTTTTTACCATGTTTTGCGCAGTTTATAAGCTTTTGACCTGAAAATTTTCTAATCGTAATCTTTAATGCATACCAAGATCAGGGTAAAAGCGCGTGCTAGTCGGACGTTTTTATCTTATAGCTCCCATAAGAACAATAGTGCAAATTGAGTTTAAATTTTTTATTTTTTTTTCAATTTTTTTCGCGCTGTTAAAAAAATTTCCAAGTCGTTTTTTTTCACATGGTAAAAAAAAGGGCCAATCGGACGTCTATATCTTATTGTTTCCATAGGAACAAAATGGCAAAATGGGTTCAAATTTTTTTTTTTCACCAAGTTTCGCGCAGTTTATAAGCTTTTGACCTGACAATTTCCAAATCGTATTTTTTCACATGATCAGGGTAAAAAAACGTGCCAATCGGACGTCTATATTTTATAGCGCCTATAGGAGCAATATGGCAAAATGGGTTGAAAATTTCCAAATCGTATTTTTTTACATGATCATGGTAAAAAACGTGCCAATCGGACGTCTATATCTTATAGTTTTCATAGGAACAACTGGGCAATATGGGTTAAAATTTAATTTTTTACCATGTTTTGCGGAGTTTACCTGTTGACCTGAAAATTTCCAAATCGTAATCTTTAATGCATACCATGATTAGGGAGAAGGTGCGTGCCAGTCGGAGGTTTAAAACTTTTAGCCCCAATAGGAACAATAAGGCAAAATGGGTTAAAATTTAATTTTTATAATCTGTATGTTTTAACGCATAACATGATCAGGGTAAAAGCGCGTACCAGTCGGAAGTTTATATCTTATAGCTCCCATAGGAACAATAGGGCAATATGGGTTAATATTTAATATTTTACCATGTTTTGCGCAGTTTATAAGCTGTTCCAATTTCCAAATCGTAATCTTTAATTCATACCATGATCAGGGTAAAAGCGCGTGCCAGTCGGACGTTTTTATCTTATAGCTCCCATAGGAACAATAGGGCAAATTGGGTTCAAATTTAATTTTTTTCCATGTTTTGCGCAGTTTATAAGCTGTTGACCTGAAAATTTTTAAATCGTAATCTTTAATGCATACCATGATCAGGGTAAAAGCGCGTGCCAGTCGGACGTTTTTATCTTATAGCTCCCATAGGAACAACAGGGCAAATTGGGTTCAAATTTAATTTTTTATTTTTTTTTCAACTTTTTTCGCGCACTTAAAAAAATTTCCAAATCGTATTTTTGCACATGGTAAAAAAACGTGCCAGTCGGACGTCTATATTTTATAGCTTCTATAGGAACAATATGGCAAAGTGGGTTGAAAATTTCGAAATCGTATTTTTTCACATGATCAGAGTAAATAAACGTGCCAATCGTACGTCTAAATTGTATAGCTCCCATTGGAACAATAGGGCAAAATGGGTTCAAATCTTATTTTGTCTTCATATTTCGCCCAGTTTATTAGCTGCTGACCTGAATATTTCCAAATTGTATTTTTTAATGCATACAATGATTAGATTGAAAGAACGTTTCAATCGGAAGTCTATATCTTAAAGCTCCCATAGGAAGAATAGGGTAAAATCACTAAAATTTTAATTTTTTCAGCATATTTCGCGCAGTTTATAAGCTACTTAACTTAATTTTTCAAAATTGTAATCTTCAATGCATACCATGATCAGTGGGAAAGAGCGTGCCAATCGAACGTCTATATCATAAATTTTTACAGCATATTTCACGCAGTTTATAAGATGTGGCCTGAATATTTCTAAACCGTTTGATCTAGGTAAAAGCGCGTGCCAGTCGGACGCTTATATCTTATAGCTCCCATAGGAACAATAAGGGAAAATGGGTTAAAAATAAATTTTTATGCATATTTCGCGCAGCTTATAAACTGTTGACCTGAATATTTCCAAATCGTATTTTTAATGCATACTACGATTAGGGTTAAATTGGGTTCCAATCGGATGTCTATATCTTATAGCTCCCAAAGGAACAATGGATCAAAATGGATTAAAATTAAACTTTTTCAGCATATTTTGATCAGTTTATAACCTATTGACCGGAATCTTTTCAATCTGAATGTTTAAATGCACACCATTATCAGGGTAAAAGAGCGTGTCTGTCGGACGCTTATATCTTAAATCTCCCATAGGAACAATAGGGCAAAATGGGTTCAAATTTAATTATTTCACCCTGTTTCGCGAAGTTAATAATCTGTTAACCTGAATATTTCCAAATCGTATTTTTTCACATGATCAACGTAAAAAAACGTACCAATCGGACGTCTATATATTATAGTTACCATAGGCAGTTTATAAGCTTTTGACCTGAAAATTTCCAAATCGTATTTTTTCACATGATCAGGGTAAAAAAACGTGCCAATCGGAAGTCTATATCTTATAGTATCCACAATAGGGCAATATGGGTTAAAATTTAATTTTTTACCATGTTTTGCGCAGTTTTTAAGCTGTTGACCTGAAAATTTCCAAATCGTAATCATTAATGCATACCATGATCAGGATAAAAGCGCGTGCCAGTCGGACGTTTTTATCTTATAGCTCCGATAGGAACAATAGAGCAAATTGGGTTCAAATTTAATTTTTTAATTTTTTTTCAATTTTTTTGCGCAGTTAAAAAAATTTCCAAATCGTATTTTTTTACATGATCAGGGTAAAAAAGCGTACCAATCGGACGTCTATATCTTATAGCACCCATAGGAACAATGGAGCAAAATGGATTAAAATTAAACTTTTTCAGCATATTTTGATCAGTTTATAACCTATTGACCTGAATCTTTTCAATCTGTATGTTTTAATGCATACCATGATCAGGGTAAAACAGCGTGCCAGTCGGACGCTTATATCTTAAAGCTCCCATAGGAACAATAGGGAAAAATGGGTTAAAATTTAATTTTTTCACCCTGTTTCGCGCAGTTAAAAATCTGTAAACCTGAATATTTCCAAGTCGTATTTTTTCACATGATCAGGGTAAAAAGAGTACCAATCGGACGTCTATATCTTATAGTTTCCATTGGAACAATGGGGCAAAATGGGTTGAAATATAATTTTTTCACCATGTTTCGCGCAGTTTATAAGCTGTTGACCTGAATATTTCCCAATCGTATTTCTTAAGGCTTACCCTGATTAGGGTGAAAATGCGTGCCAGTCGGGGGTTTAAAACTTTTAGCTCCAATAGGAACAATAGGGCAAAATGGGTTCAATTTATAGCTCTCAATAGGGCAAAATGGGTTCAAATTTATTTTTTTCACCAAGTTTCGCGCTGTTTATAAGCTTTTGACCTGAAAATTTCCAAATCGTATTTTTTCACATTAAAAGGGTAAAAAAAACTTGCCATCGGGACGTCTATATTTTATGGCTTTCATAGGAACAGTATGGCAAAATTTCAGCATATTTTGATCAGTTTATAACCTATTGACCTGAATATATTCAATCTGTATATTTTTTAATGCATACCATGATCAGGGTAAAAGCGCGTGCCAGTGGGACGTTTATATCTTATAGCTCCCATACGAACAATAGGGCAAAATGGGTTCAAATCTTATTTTGTCACCATATTTCGCGTAGTTTTTAATCTGTTGACCTGAAAATTTCCAAATCGTGTTTTTTCAAATTTAATTTTTTCACCATGTTCCGCGTAGTTTTTAATCTGTTGACCTGAAAATTTCCAAGTCGTGTTTTTTCACATTAAAAGGGTAAAAAAACGTGCCAATCGGACGGCTTCAAATTTAATTTTTACCATTTTTTGTGCAGTTTATAAGCTGCTGACCTGAAAATTTCCAAATAGTAATCTTTAAAGCTTACCATGATCAGCGTGAAAGAGCGTGCTAATCGGACGCCTATATCTTATAGCTCTCATAGGAACAATAGGGCAAAATGGGTTCAAATTTAATTTTTTTCACCAAGTTTCGCGCTGTTTATAGGCTTTTGACCTGAAAATTTCCAAATCGTATTTTTTCACATGATCAGGGTAAAAAAACGTGCCAATTGGACGTCTTTATCTTATAGTTTCCATAGGCACAATAGGGCAATATGGGTTAAAATTTAATTTTTTACCATGTTTTGCGCAGTTTATAAGCTTTTGACCTGAAAATTTTCTAATCGTAATCTTTAATGCATACCATGATCAGGGTAAAAGCGCGTGCCAGTCGGACGTTTTTATCTTATAGCTCCCATAGGAACAACAGGGCAAATTGGGTTCAAATTAAATTTTTTATTTTTTTTTCAACTTTTTTCGCGCATAAAAAAAAAATTTTCAAATCGTATTTTTGCACATGGTAAAAAAACGTGCCAATCGGACGTCTATATTTTATAGCTTCTATAGGAACAATATGGCAAAGTGGGTTGAAAGTTTCGAAATCGTATTTTTTCACATGATCAGAGTAAATAAACGTGCCAATCGGACGTCTAAATTTTATAGCTCCCATTGGAACAATAGGGCAAAATGGGTTCAAATCTTATTTTGTCACCATATTTCGCGCAGTTTATTAGCTGTTGACCTGAATATTTCCAAATTGTATTTTTTAAGCCATACAATTATTAGGGTGAAAGAGCGTTTCAATCGGAAGTCTATATATTATAGCTTCCATAGGAAAAATAGGGTAAAATCACTAAAATTTTAATTTTTTCAGCATATTTCGCGCAGTTTATAAGCTTTTGACCTGAAATTTTCCAAATCGTATTTTTTCACATGATCAGGGTAAAAAAACGTGCCAATCAGACGTCTATATCTTATAGTTTCCATAGGAACAATAGGGCAATATGGGTTAAAAGTTAATTTTTTACCATGTTTTGCGCAGTTTATAAGCTTTTGACCTGAAAATTTTCTAATCGTAATCTTTAATGCATACCAAGATCAGGGTAAAAGCGCGTGCTAGTCGGACGTTTTTATCTTATAGCTCCCATAAGAACAATAGTGCAAATTGAGTTCAAATTTAAATTTTTTATTTTTTTTTCAATTTTTTTCGCGCTGTTAAAAAAATTTCCAAGTCGTTTTTTTTTCACATGGTAAAAAAAGGGCCAATCGGACGTCTATATCTTATTGTTTCCATAGGAACAAAATGGCAAAATGGGTTCAAATTTTTTTTTTTCACCAAGTTTCGCGCAGTTTATAAGCTTTTGACCTGACAATTTCCAAATCGTATTTTTTCACATGATCAGGGTAAAAAAACGTGCCAATCGGACGTCTATATTTTATAGCGCCTATAGGAGCAATATGGCAAAATGGGTTGAAAATTTCCAAATCGTATTTTTTTACATGATCATGGTAAAAAACGTGCCAATCGGACGTCTATATCTTATAGTTTTCATAGGAACAACTGGGCAATATGGGTTAAAATTTAATTTTTTACCATGTTTTGCGGAGTTTACCTGTTGACCTGAAAATTTCCAAATCGTAATCTTTAATGCATACCATGATTAGGGAGAAGGTGCGTGCCAGTCGGAGGTTTAAAACTTTTAGCCCCAATAGGAACAATAAGGCAAAATGGGTTAAAATTTAATTTTTATAATCTGTATGTTTTAACGCATAACATGATCAGGGTAAAAGCGCGTACCAGTCGGAAGTTTATATCTTATAGCTCCCATAGGAACAATAGGGCAATATGGGTTAATATTTAATATTTTACCATGTTTTGCGCAGTTTATAAGCTGTTCCAATTTCCAAATCGTAATCTTTAATTCATACCATGATCAGGGTAAAAGCGCGTGCCAGTCGGACGTTTTTATCTTATAGCTCCCATAGGAACAATAGGGCAAATTGGGTTCAAATTTAATTTTTTTCCATGTTTTGCGCAGTTTATAAGCTGTTGACCTGAAAATTTTTAAATCGTAATCTTTAATGCATACCATGATCAGGGTAAAAGCGCGTGCCAGTCGGACGTTTTTATCTTATAGCTCCCATAGGAACAACAGGGCAAATTGGGTTCAAATTTAATTTTTTATTTTTTTTTCAACTTTTTTCGCGCACTTAAAAAAATTTCCAAATCGTATTTTTGCACATGGTAAAAAAACGTGCCAGTCGGACGTCTATATTTTATAGCTTCTATAGGAACAATATGGCAAAGTGGGTTGAAAATTTCGAAATCGTATTTTTTCACATGATCAGAGTAAATAAACGTGCCAATCGTACGTCTAAATTTTATAGCTCCCATTGGAACAATAGGGCAAAATGGGTTCAAATCTTATTTTGTCACCATATTTCGCGCAGTTTATAAGCTGTTGACCTGAATATTTCCAAATAGTAAGCTTTAATGCATACCATGATCAGCGTAAAAGAGCGTGACAATCGGACGCCTATATCTATCGTATTTTTTAATGCATACTACGACTAGGGTTAAATAGGGTTCCAATCGGACGTTTTTATCTTATAGCTCCCATAGGAACAACAGGACAAATTGTGTTCAAATTTAATTTTTTATTTTTTTTTCAACTTTTTCGAGCATAAAAAAAAATTTCCAAATCGTATTTTTGCACATGGTAAAAAAACGTGCCAGTCGGACGTCTATATTTTATAGCTTCTATAGGAACAATATGGCAAAGTGGGTTGAAAATTTCGAAATCGTATTTTTTCACATGATCAGAGTAAATAAACGTGCCAATCGTACGTCTAAATTTTATAGCTCCCATTGGAACAATAGGGCAAAATGGGTTCAAATCTTATTTTGTCTTCATATTTCGCCCAGTTTATTAGCTGCTGACCTGAATATTTCCAAATTGTATTTTTTAATGCATACAATGATTAGATTGAAAGAACGTTTCAATCGGAAGTCTATATCTTAAAGCTCCCATAGGAAGAATAGGGTAAAATCACTAAAATTTTAATTTTTTCAGCATATTTCGCGCAGTTTATAAGCTACTTAACTTAATTTTTCAAAATTGTAATCTTCAATGCATACCATGATCAGTGGGAAAGAGCGTGCCAATCGAACGTCTATATCATAAATTTTTACAGCATATTCACGCAGTTTATAAGATGTGGCCTGAATATTTCTAAACCGTTTGATCTAGGTAAAAGCGCGTGCCAGTCGGACGCTTATATCTTATAGCTCCCATAGGAACAATAAGGGAAAATGGGTTAAAAATAAATTTTTATGCATATTTCGCGCAGCTTATAAACTGTTGACCTGAATATTTCCAAATCGTATTTTTTAATGCATACTACGATTAGGGTTAAATTGGGTTCCAATCGGATGTCTATATCTTATAGCTCCCAAAGGAACAATGGATCAAAATGGATTAAAATTAAACTTTTTCAGCATATTTTGATCAGTTTATAACCTATTGACCGGAATCTTTTCAATCTGAATGTTTAAATGCACACCATTATCAGGGTAAAAGAGCGTGTCTGTCGGACGCTTATATCTTAAATCTCCCATAGGAACAATAGGGCAAAATGGGTTCAAATTTAATTATTTCACCCTGTTTCGCGAAGTTAATAATCTGTTAACCTGAATATTTCCAAATCGTATTTTTTCACATGATCAACGTAAAAAAACGTACCAATCGGACGTCTATATATTATAGTTACCATAGGAACAATAGGGCAAAATGGGTTCAAATTTAATTTTTTCACCATGTTTCGCGCAGTTTATAAGCTGTTGACCTGAATATTTCCCAATCGTATTTTTTAAGGCATACCATGATTAGGGTGCAAGTGCGTGCCAGTCGGAGGTTTAAAACTTTTAGCTTCAATAGGAACAATAGGGCAAAATGGGTTCAAATTTAATTAATGTTTCGCGCAGTTTATAAGCTGTTGACCTGAAAATTTCCAAATCGTATTTTTTCACATTAAAAGGGTAAAAAAACGTGCCAATCGAACGTCTATATTTTATGGCTTCCATAGGAACAGTATGGCAAAATGGGTTCAAATTTAATTTTTTCAGAATGTTTCGCGCAGTTTATAAGCTGTTGACCTGAGTATTTCCAAATTGTATTAATTAAGGCATACCATGATTATGGTGAAAGAGCGTGCCAATCGGATGTCTATATCTTATAGCTCCCATAAGAACAATAGGGTCAAATCACCAAAAATTTTAATTTTTTCAGCATATTTCACGCAGGTTGTAAGTTATTTAACTAAGTTTTTACAAATTGTAATCTTTAATGCATACCATGTTCAGTGTGAAAGAGCGTGCCAATCGAACGTCTATATCTTATAGCTCACTTAGGAACAATAGGGCAAAATGGGTTTAATTTAAATTTTTCCAGCATATTTCACGCAGTTTATAAGCTGTTGCCTGAATATTTCTAATCCGTTTGTTTTAATACAAAGCATGATCAAGGTAAAAGCGCGTGCCAGTCGGACGCTTATATCTTATAGCTCCCATAGGAACAATAAGGGAAAATGGGTTAAAAACAAATTTTTATGCATATTTCGCGCAGCTTATAAACTGTGCACCTGAATATTTCCAAATCGTATTCTTTAATGCATACTATGATTAGGGTGAAATACGGTTCCAATCGGACGACTATATCTTATAGCTCCCATAGGAACAATGGAGCAAAATGGACTAAAATTAAACTATTTCAGCATATTTTGATCAGTTTATAACCTATTGACCTGAATATATTCAACCTATTGACCTGAATATATTCAATCTGTATATTTTAATGCATACCATGATCAGGGTAAAAGCGCGAGCCAGTGGAACGTTTATATCTTATAGCTCCCATAGGAACAATGGAGCAAAATGGATTAAAATTAAACTTTTTCAGCATATTTGATCAGTTTATAACCTATTGACCTGAATCTTTTCAATCTGAATTTTTTAATGCATACCATGATCAGGGTAAAAGAGCGTGTCAGTCGGACGTTTATATCTTATAGCTCCCATAGGAACAATAGGGCAAAATGTGTTCAATTTTAATTATTTCACCCTGTTTCGCGAAGTTAATATTCTGTTAACCTGAATATTTCCAAATCGTATTTTTAAGGCATACCATGATTAGGGTGAAAGTGCGTGCCAGTCGCAGGTTTAAAACTTTTAGCTCCAATAGGAACAATAGGGCAAAATGGGTTCAAATTTAATTTTTTACCATTTTTTGCGCAGTTTATAAGCTGTTGAGCTGAAAATTTCCAAATAGTAATCTTTAAAGCATACCATGAGCAGCGTAAAAGAGCGTGACAATGCGTGTTTCGCGCAGTTCATAAACTGTTGACCTGAATATTTCCCAATTGTATTTTTTAAGGCATATCATGATTAGGCTGAAAGTGCGTGCCAAAATTCAATTTCAGTTTTTCACCATGTTTCGCGCAGTTTATAGGCTGTTGACCTGAATATTTCTAAACCGTTTGTTGTAATACATAGCATGATCAAGGTAAAAGCGCGTGCCAGTCAGACGCTTATATCTTATAGCTCCCTTAGGAACAATAAGGGAAAATGGGTTAAAAATAAATTTTTATGCATATTTCGCGAAGTTAATAATCTGTTAACCTGAATATTTCCAAATCGTATTTTTTTACATGATCAACGTAAAAAAACGTACCAATCGGACGTCTATATCTTATAGTTTCCATAGAAACAATAGGGCAAAATGGGTTCAAATTTAATTTTTTCACCCTGTTTCGCGAAGTTAATATTCTGTTAACCTGAATATTTCCAAATCGTATTTTTTAAGGCATACCATGATTAGGGTGAAAGTGCGTGCCAGTCGCAGGTTTAAAACTTTTAGCTCCAATAGGAACAATAGGGCAAAATGGGTTCTAATTTAATTTTTTACCATTTTTTGCGCAGTTTATAAGCTGTTGAGCTGAAAATTTCCAAATAGTAATCTTTAAAGCATACCATGATCAGCGTAAAAGAGCGTGACAATCGGACGCCTATATCTTATAGCTCCCATAAGAACAATAGGGCAAAATGGGTTCAAATTTAATTTTTTCACCATGTTCCGCGCAGTTCATAAGCTGTTGACCTGAAAATTTCCAAATCGTATTTTTTCACATTAAAAGGGTAAAAAAACGTGCCAATCGAACGTCTATATTTTATTGCTTCCATAGGAACAGTATGGCAAAATGGGTTCAAATTTAATTTTTTCACCATGTTTCACGCAGTATATAAGCTGTTGACCTGAATATTTCCCAATCGTATTTTTTAAGGTATACCATGATTAGGGTGAAAGAGCGTGCCAATCGGAGGTTTAAAACTTTTAGCTCCAATAGGAACAATAGGGCAAAATGGGTTCAAATTTAATTTTTTACCATTTTTTGCGCAGTTTATAAGCTGTTGACCTGAAAATTTCCAAATAGTAATCTTTAAAGCATACCATGATCAGCGTGAAAGAGCGTGCCAATCGGACGCCTATATCTTATAGCTCCCATAGGAACAATAGGGCAAAATGGGTTCAAATTCAATTATTTCACCCTGTTTCGCGAAGTTAATATTCTGTTAACCTGAATATTTCCAAATCGTATTTTTAAGGCATACCATGATTAGGGTGAAAGTGCGTGCCAGTCGCAGGTTCAAAACTTTTAGCTCCAATAGGAACAATAGGGCAAAATGGGTTTTAATTTAATTTTTTACCATTTTTTGCGCAGTTTATAAGCTGTTGAGCTGAAAATTTCCAAATAGTAATCTTTAAAGCATACCATGAGCAGCGTAAAAGAGCGTGACAATGCGTGTTTCGCGCAGTTCATGAGCTGTTGACCTGAATATTTCCCAATCGTATTTTTTAAGGCATACCATGATTAGGGTGAAAGTACGTGCCAAAATTCAAATTTCAGTTTTTCACCATGTTTCGCGCAGTTTATAGGCTGTTGACCTGAATATTTCTAAACCGTTTGTTGTAATACATAGCATGATCAAGGTAAAAGCGCGTGCCAGTCGGACGCTTATATCTTATAGCTCCCTTAGGAACAATAAGGGAAAATGGGTTAAAAATAAATTTTTATGCATATTTCGCGAAGTTAATAATCTGTTAACCTGAATATTTCCAAATCGTATTTTTTCACATGATCAACGTAAAAAAACGTAGCAATCGGACGTCTATATCTTATAGTTTCCATAGGAACAATAGGGCAAAATGGGTTCAAATTTAATTTTTTCACCCTGTTTCGCGAAGTTAATATTCTGTTAACCTGAATATTTCCAAATCGTATTTTTTAAGGCATACCATGATTAGGGTGAAAGTGCGTGCCAGTCGCAGGTTTAAAACTTTTAGCTCCAATGGGTTCAAATTTAATTTTTTACCATGTTTTGCGCAGTTTATAAGCTTTTGACCTGAAAATTTTCTAATCGTAATCTTTAATGCATACCATGATCAGGGTAAAAGCGCGTGCCAGTCGGACGTTTTTATCTTATAGCTCCCATAGGAACAACAGGGCAAATTGGGTTCAAATTAAATTTTTTATTTTTTTTTCAACTTTTTTCGCGCATAAAAAAAAATTTTCAAATCGTATTTTTGCACATGGTAAAAAAACGTGCCAATCGGACGTCTATATTTTATAGCTTCTATAGGAACAATATGGCAAAGTGGGTTAAAAGTTTCGAAATCGTATTTTTTCACATGATCAGAGTAAATAACGTGCCAATCGGACGTCTAAATTTTATAGCTCCCATTGCAACAATAGGGCAAAATGGGTTCAAATCTTATTTTGTCACCATATTTCGCGCAGTTTATTAGCTGTTGACCTGAATATTTCCAAATTGTATTTTTGAAGCCATACAATTATTAGGGTGAAAGAGCGTTTCAATCGGAAGTCTATATATTATAGCTTCCATAGGAAAAATAGGGTAAAATCACTAAAATTTTAATTTTTTCAGCATATTTCGCGCAGTTTATAAGCTTTTGACCTGAAATTTTCCAAATCGTATTTTTTCACATGATCAGGGTAAAAAAACGTGCCAATCAGACGTCTATATCTTATAGTTTCCATAGGAACAATAGGGCAATATGGGTTAAAAGTTAATTTTTTACCATGTTTTGCGCAGTTTATAAGCTTTTGACCTGAAAATTTTCTAATCGTAATCTTTAATGCATACCAAGATCAGGGTAAAAGCGCGTGCTAGTCGGACGTTTTTATCTTATAGCTCCCATAAGAACAATAGTGCAAATTGAGTTCAATTTAAATTTTTTATTTTTTTTTCAATTTTTTTCGCGCTGTTAAAAAAATTTCCAAGTCGTTTTTTTTCACATGGTAAAAAAAAGGGCCAATCGGACGTCTATATCTTATTGTTTCCATAGGAACAAAATGGCAAAATGGGTTCAAATTTTTTTTTTTTCACCAAGTTTCGCGCAGTTTATAAGCTTTTGACCTGACAATTTCCAAATCGTATTTTTTCACATGATCAGGGTAAAAAAACGTGCCAATCGGACGTCTATATTTTATAGCGCCTATAGGAGCAATATGGCAAAATGGGTTGAAAATTTCCAAATCGTATTTTTTTACATGATCATGGTAAAAAACGTGCCAATCGGACGTCTATATCTTATAGTTTTCATAGGAACAACTGGGCAATATGGGTTAAAATTTAATTTTTTACCATGTTTTGCGGAGTTTACCTGTTGACCTGAAAATTTCCAAATCGTAATCTTTAATGCATACCATGATTAGGGAGAAGGTGCGTGCCAGTCGGAGGTTTAAAACTTTTAGCCCCAATAGGAACAATAAGGCAAAATGGGTTAAAATTTAATTTTTATAATCTGTATGTTTTAACGCATAACATGATCAGGGTAAAAGCGCGTACCAGTCGGAAGTTTATATCTTATAGCTCCCATAGGAACAATAGGGCAATATGGGTTAATATTTAATATTTTACCATGTTTTGCGCAGTTTATAAGCTGTTCCAATTTCCAAATCGTAATCTTTAATTCATACCATGATCAGGGTAAAAGCGCGTGCCAGTCGGACGTTTTTATCTTATAGCTCCCATAGGAACAATAGGGCAAATTGGGTTCAAATTTAATTTTTTTCCATGTTTTGCGCAGTTTATAAGCTGTTGACCTGAAAATTTTTAAATCGTAATTTTTAATGCATACCATGATCAGGGTAAAAGCGCGTGCCAGTCGGACGTTTTTATCTTATAGCTCCCATAGGAACAACAGGGCAAATTGGGTTCAAATTTAATTTTTTATTTTTTTTTTCAACTTTTTTCGCGCACTTAAAAAAATTTCCAAATCGTATTTTTGCACATGGTAAAAAAACGTGCCAGTCGGACGTCTATATTTTATAGCTTCTATAGGAACAATATGGCAAAGTGGGTTGAAAATTTCGAAATCGTATTTTTTCACATGATCAGAGTAAATAAACGTGCCAATCGTACGTCTAAATTTTATAGCTCCCATTGGAACAATAGGGCAAAATGGGTTCAAATCTTATTTTGTCACCATATTTCGCGCAGTTTATAAGCTGTTGACCTGAATATTTCCAAATAGTAAGCTTTAATGCATACCATGATCAGCGTAAAAGAGCGTGACAATCGGACGCCTATATCTATCGTATTTTTAAATGCATACTACGACTAGGGTTAAATAGGGTTCCAATCGGACGTTTTTATCTTATAGCTCCCATAGGAACAACAGGACAAATTGTGTTCAAATTTAATTTTTTATTTTTTTTTTAACTTTTTCGAGCATAAAAAAAAAATTTCCAAATCGTATTTTTGCACATGGTAAAAAAACGTGCCAGTCGGACGTCTATATTTTATAGCTTCTATAGGAACAATATGGCAAAGTGGGTTGAAAATTTCGAAATCGTATTTTTTCACATGATCAGAGTAAATAAACGTGCCAATCGTACGTCTAAATTTTATAGCTCCCATTGGAACA
>NW_026453462.1:0-22666 GCF_025200985.1 Drosophila gunungcola
ATTTAAGCACATTGTTTTTTATCGTGTATTGTGTTGGCAGCCAGTGCTTGAAATATTGTTAAACAGACTACCAGATTTGCTCCGACTCGAGTGGTTATATATTATATGCTCTTATATATTGCCAGGACATGACCAAGTTGCAGGAATTTTTAATGCTCTCTGTGTGTGTGCCGCGTCGCTTTATTTTTCGTTCCTCCCATTTCCGCGTGTGCTTTGTTTTGAAGGCGGCACTAATGACATGCTGCTTGGGGTGCCAGTCGACTGAGAGTGCATGGGGTTGGGTGTGGGTGGTTTTTGGGGGTGGCATTGGGGGGGTGGTGAAGCAGAGCCCACATGCTGGGTCACAGTGTGCAGCTAATTGGGGCAACGTGGCGCCAGTGACTTTGCTTTTTGCCATGGACGGTGTGCCAGCTTCCACTTTACTTCTCCTTACTGAAAACCCACGCCCCTCCCCCTCCCACCCCCTCGAAAAACCCCTACCCCCCTGGTGTCTATCCTTTTGGCTTGGGGCCCAGACATGCCATGCATTATTTTTATAGCATCATAAAAATTTAAATTAATTTTTTTCTTTCCTCCTGCCACTCGACACACGCACACATGGGGGTATTTGTAGGCAGCTGCTGTAGTCTGCTCCGCCCACTGACGCGCCCACACCCCTCCACCACCACCCTGCAATGGCAGTTAAAGTTTCCTTTCGTTTGCCGCAATTTTCCCGGCGCCCTCAACTCGTTCCATTCGATTTTGTAATTCATTTAGCCCCCACAAATGCATTGGAAAAAAAACAACTCAAGTTGGCCTCGCGCCCTCAGAAAAAATGAAAAACAAACTAGCTCTTGACTTTATGGCTGCTGATTGCCTAAAAGTATGCACCACTTTTTTATAGCTTTCTGTGGGAGGAAGTCGTGAATTTTTGTTTTATTTTTGTGTCGTTGTGTGCAATATTATTGATTGCGGTTTTGGAATTTATGTTTTTAATAAAATTTTACATTTTTGTTTATTGAATACAAAAAAAAAACAAATCTATTACCTTGTGAAGAAAAAATTGTTTATAAAAAGTACCGAAAAAATTGTATTTAAAATGTTATTTTTAATAAATACTTCAGTGGTAAGAATCGTGTGATATTTTTTTTTCTTGTTCTATATTTTTATCAGGATCTTAATTTCTTATATAGAGGACAAACTAAGAACGAAAATTCGGGATTAAATAACAAAGTTAATTATCAAAACATTAAGAAAACGTTGCCCTGATTATTGAATAATAATCGTAATCCTTAATTTGTAAACTGCCAAACAACAAATTGAAAATGTCCGCCATTAGAAATGCATTTGCACAGGAATAATGTGAAATTTATACCAATAAACTATAATAAAACAAATTAGTTTAGCCAACTTAACTACAAACGTAAACTTTTTTGTGGGACAATCAGCTCTCTATCTGTCTCTCTTACTCGTCTCTCTCTCTCCCTCTTGCTCTCGTAAATGCTCCGTCTCGCTTCCTCCTTGAATGTGTGAAATGCAATAAAAGCGAATTGTCTGTAAAATTTTTATTGCTGGCCACAGTTGGCGGTTGACTTTCGCAACGAAAACAGGGGGAGATGTGAGAGAGCGAGGGAGACGGAATGAGTCGGTGCGAAAGAGAGGCAAGAACCGGAAGTAACTTTGGCAGCTGCTGTTCTCATTGCGGTTTCATTTGAAATCAAACAAACTCTATTGAAATGTTTTCTAAATAATTAATCACTTTCGGCTTTCACTGGGGATTTTTCCGGTTTCTATTTAAGGTTGTTTTTTCTGTTTTCTTTTTTTTTGAAATAAAAGTGCCCTCCCCAACTCGTTTATTTGAGCCACATTGGTTGGGCCAATAGAGCGTGACTTTCCGCGCCTTGGAAAATGTTTGACTGAAGATGGAGGTTTGAGGCATAAATATGCATGCCGGCGCGCCTGTCATTATGCAGCAAACTATTCGTACATGCGGCAACTTTTGCCTTTCTGCAAAGTTGCCTCAATTACAGCGCCCGAAAAACGGGGCGGTGAACGCGGTCGAGGGGAGTGTCTGGGACGCTCGGCTGGTCCGCTGCCTTAAGTATGCACAGTAGCTACTTGCAGGGTGCACCAAAACAAATTTATAAAACCACTGGCTAGTCTCAAAAGATGCAAATAAGAACTAGTAATATTTTTTTTTTGTAAATAAAAAAAAATTCTATTTATAAGAAATTAAAGGCAATATGTGAGAAAATTTTGACCAATTTTCCAGAAATATATAAGTCTTGAGATCTTAAGTTTAGAGAAAAAAGTTCTATATAATTTAAACTCAAAATCTAAGTATTTTCATTTTTTATTATTTACTGAAATACACATTTCTTGCAGTGCATTTCGAGATGCCTATGTGTGTGTTGAGTAGTAAGTAACCTACTTTAAGTTCTTTTGGCTGCCATCATCACAGTCGCGATTTGTATGCAGCAAATTGCCAACGTCCAAGCGTTGAGTTTGAGTTGGGCTTAGGGCTTAGGATTTGGGTTTTTCGACGGGCTATACAACGGACTGGGCCTTCAATTTGCAGTCGGTACACAAAAATTAAACAATAAAATGTTGCCACACAATTCGCGTGCCAAGCGATGCTCTCATTTCTCATACAAACACAACCCCACCACCCATTAAGTATATACTATAAACTGGGCACTATGTACTCTATATGTTCCGGTAAAACTGTATGTACTAAACTGCAGCATTTGCATGTCAAACAAGAGCCGAAAAGCAAATTGTACAATGAGGAACGAGCTAAGTTTGCAGCCCAAGGAATGAGGATCGGGAAGACAGGAGGTTTTAATGCCCCAAAGTTTTTGCTGCTTGATGGTGAAATACTTAAGAGTTGGCAAACGAATAAAAATTGTGAAACTTTCTTAAAGAAATTCTTATTAAAATCCATTAAAAAAAAAAACTATTGTTTGTTGTAAAAGTTGGCAATCGGATACAAAAATGTGACAATTTCTTAAAGAAATTCTTATAAAATTCCATAACACAATATATAAGTTGGAAATTTTTATATATTTTTTTATTTTGACACATTTTGTTCTTTTCTTTTAATATTGTCATTTAATTTCAAAAAGGTTGTTTCTCAATGATGTATTAATATTTCAATTTTATTATAACATTTTTGAAATAAAAAAAGACAAAGCAATTAAAAGCAATTTATAAGACATGTTTGTAAACAAAAAATCTCTAGAGTTTTCAAAAATGTTTAACTCATCCTAGAATGGGAACGAACAAATAATATATATATTAACAAAACTTCTAAGAACAAAAGTGGTAACCAAGATCAACCCACATCCTTTGTACCTGAGCCTTTTGTTGCTACCCAAAAGATTTATGACAGACAAGGAGCTTTTCTTTTGGGTGTTATCTTATGCCAAGGATTTATGAAGCGAGAGGGCTGTGCTGCACCTTAGCCATTCATAGTCCTTTCAGAGTTATCCTCGAAGGAAACTTGCACCTTAAGTGCACATAGTGATCCCATTTTCCAGGCCCTAAAAAGATAGTCACTTGGCTTATGCTCGTATGACGTGTCTTAGTTACCTTTAAGTAGGCTATAAATACACCCCGTTTCTGGGTGGCTAATGTATGTCAGTCGTGCGCATAATTACAGTTGCATTGCGTGTACAAACACGTGTTACACGAACGGGTAAACGCAAACACACACATAGAGTTAAGGTCAAAATAATAGTAGTTATTTAGCTTAAGGAAAAATTAAATGTGGCAAAAATAATAATAAATAAATAAATAATATAAGTAATTAAATTTTTTGTTTCTCTTTTATGTCCTAATATAAATTACATTTTATTTTCAATGCGAAATGCAAATGAACTAGGCATAATGTTAATTTTCTTAAATTGTTATAAAATAATTTACTAGAGTATACATAAATATGAGTTTTATGATTTAATATGAGCTTTTTAATATGCTTGAAAAACTTTGTACCGCTACTATTATTTTGACCGCAGCTGTTTGTACCTATAAACAGGCCGAAAAGAAAACCTTTCCAAAAGAAAAGTGCATACACATGAAAAGCCAACTTTAATTGCATGTCGAGTGCTGGCAAATTGAACGCTTAATCATTTGAGCCGCATGCATGGCCTGTGATTAGTTTTTAATGCGACTCGATTGCCATCTCGCCGACTGATGGCTGACTAACTTGGCTAACTGCCGTGACATTTTCTGCAGGTCCTTTATGGAACCACTGAGGCATAGCTGATAGCCCCCCTTCACATGCATTTCAATTAGGCATTCGGCATGTTTACATATGCAGTATTTCGGAATGATCACAATCTCTAGTTTACCTATAGTTTCTTGGCCAAAAGATTTATTTGGTTATGATACAATATAATTTTGGCTTTTATATAATTGTTGTTAATAACTAAACATCGATTTAAATAGTACTCCGTCAAGTTTCCTAAATAATATCCACACTTTTATAAAATATATACAAGTATATTTTGCTTAAAACTTAACCACTTAACCATCTATCGTCACTGTAGTTTTGAAAGCATGTAATGCGATTGTCATTCAAAAAATTTGTTAATTAAAATAAAAATTTGGTTAACTCCCCACCTCGATGATAACGTAATACAATTTATTAAAAATTACATTTTTTTCATTAAGAAGCTTATATTAATAAAGTACTCATTAAGTTTCTAAAAATTTAAAAAAAAGAACCCTCTGTTTTATACAGTATCTAGGCCTTAATACAGGGCATTTAAAACTTTTGATTGACACTAATTGGTTATTCTGCGACAGTTTGGTTGGCCCAGATGTAGATGCCCCACATAAGTAATTTGCCCACTTAATTCCAATTCCAGAGCTCACCCTTCTCTTAGATCTCACCTTTTTCCTTAGAGCCTAAACAAATATAGTGTACTATGCATATAAGGAATAAAACGACAGTAATTGAGGCAAACGTTGACACACATCCAAAAGTCTGTTAAGCTACGCCCAAAAGTTCACAAATAACTTTGCTAAATATTGAGTTTTTGAGATTTGACTGCAATTATGACAGAAATCACAGACAAAGTGATTACAATTTGGAGAGGAATTTATATATATATATATCTTAAATTTAGGACTTTTTGTCAAGGCCTCTGTCTACTGGAAAATAAGCAATTTGCTGGCATGCACAGATAAAAATTATATTGCATGCCATTTAGGTAATTAGAAAAGTTAAAAATTACTTTATGTCAAGTAAACAGTTAGCATGACCAATTATAAAAGGGTGTTTGCAGTGTGTTATTAATGATTTATTATAATGTTTATAACGTGTGTAGAAATAAATAAATTCATAAAAAAAATAAGTATATAATAACTTGTAATTAGCATCAATACTCTACTTAAAAGATTTATTAAAAATGGAGTTCAAAAGTGTATATATTGTTCTTATTGTTATTTTTACCCTAATACTCCTGTTAAACAATTAAATTGTTGTTGTTTAGAATCGCTTAACTATATGTAACGATAATGGTAATAAAAATTGTGTTACTGCAAATTGCTATAATAAAATTAACTAACTAAAATAAATTTATTTTTTCTTACGCAATAATTTCGATATGTACTTAATAGTTTTTGTTCTCTGTGTACTCATATCGAGTGAAAGGCTTTACTTTAAATGCTCTCAGTGGCCGTAACAGTCGAACAGAAGCTTATTGGACTTGAGGGCCAGGGAAATACGGACTGACCATTGAGTAAATGTAAATGTTAAATGCGGCAGGACAGGGGCTGTGGGAACAAAATTGGCAATGCCGGTCTCAGCCCACAGTCATAAATTTGTCTGCGCCATTTGCCTTCGGTGCCTGGAAATTAATTCATTATCGATTTTCGTTTCGATTCATTTGGTCTGGCTTGGTGTTTTTTTTTTTTTTTTTTTTTTTTTTTTTAATTTTTTATTTTCTGTAAATGGGAAGAAAGAGTTGGGTATGGTCTACCAAATTTTTCCTTTAATATATCTGAGTTTTTGGCGAACGGTTTAAAACAAGTACATGTTAAATTTGGTTTTTTAATCATTTCTATTGGCTAACAAACCCAATTACAATTAATTACACAAAAAAAAAAACCCACTGGGAAACTTTTGGTCGAGAATTCGGTCTATAAGTTATATATTTATGTTCAAAAGTAAAAAATGTATATATTCAAACTTAACAAAAAAAAAAGAGTTAGGTCTTTAAATTTTTTTTTTATATAGAGCATTAGTATGAATTTTTGATTTCAAACTATATGGTTACTTAAGTATCATTGCTTATAAAAAACTTAAGAATACAGGGTACTTCATGGCTGTAAATCTTTCGATTCGTTTTTTTGAACAGGCTTTGTTGGCTTAAATGCGGCCATTAAAAACAGACTTGACGACCATGATAATGATGACGACGATGGCGATGACGATGGCGATGACGATGACGACGGCAATGCCTTCGAGTAGCATTATGAATGGATCATTTACAATGTCAACACAATTAAAATACACGCCCATCCAGCGACCGCAACTGAAACTGAAACTGATGGTTGGGAAAAGTGAAGAAGGGGTTTTTGCTCCACTGGCAAACGGAAAAAACAGGAAATCGGCGGAAGATGCCAATTCCCATTGGCGAGCACAAAAAACGAAAATAAAAAAAAAAATAAAAAAAACCCTTTTCAACTCCGCTGACACGGCCAGACATCCGGAACCAAGTCCGTGTAACCAAACGAGTCAGTCAGGTAAATGAGCCCCCAGCTGGGTAGTTGGCAAACACTATATACGCGCTGTGGGGGAGTATGGACTAAAGGACAAATGCGAATGCGAATATGAACCGTGAAATATTAATAGGGCAAGCGGACATCGATTGATGTCCTTGCTTGTGGTTATTATCATATTTCAAACGACAGCGGCGGTGCGTTTGCGGTGGAACTCTAATGCACAGTGAGTTCAAGGAGCATGGTCTCTTACAATGACATACAATAATATTTATTTTATACACTGTTGGAAAACACGTAGTAAATCCAAATATTTTGTACTCAGTTTAAATTTTTTTCGCTTTGCGGTTTTTAGTTATATTAAAATATGAAAATATTAAGATGTTATTAAATTTTTCATTTGATTATTTACGGAATTTATTTTTATATCTAAAAATTTAATTTAAATTTTAACAATTTTTAACTTCAAATTCTTTCATGATATGATATGATACTTTTATGATATTATTTTCCAAACTATACGACTGTAATCGCTTTTTACCAAACAAGCATTTATATTTAACATTATATATAATTGTCATATTATTATTTTAATGTTAAACTGTAGATGCAATATGTTGGATATATTTTAAACACCTGTAAAGTATGGAATGTATAAATTTAAAAAAAACTCAAAGAAGATAAATGCTTTAGTGACAACGCTATTGTTATCTGAACATTTGTCATCCAGTGTACTAAAAGTCACCCTACCTCATTACTGAGCAAGCTTCTAACCTTTTATTTAATTTGATGTGGCCAGAGTTCAAAGGTGAGCCATGAGTGTGTGTATGTGTGTGTGTGTGTGCAGTGTGTTATGTATGCAAATGTGTGTGGGCGCTGGTCGGCAATCGGGGATCAGCATTTATGTAAATGGACTTTGTGCGTTTCTGAATCGGTCGCGCGGTCAGAGCTTCGCCCCCTGAACTTTTGAACCCTTCACCTCAAAATCGCAATCCCAAAACACAAAATATATTTACTCAAGAATGATTTTATAAAATTAAGAAAATTATCATTTACCCAAAGTTTGAAAGAAAAGTGAAAGGCTTAAGGAAATTACATAATCTCAAAACAGATCACGCAAAGTCATAAAAAATAAGTTTTGTGGCTGAGGATTAAAGGGTTGACTGGTATTTTATGAACTCTTTGGCATTCCCCATTCCCATTTTTGGCCAGCAACAATGAGCAACAATTTTCGGAGGGCCACTCCTTGGCCCGAAGGCAGCAAATTGAGTTGCGCATTGAACTTCAAGGTTAATTTATTTTATGGCTGCACCCCTGCCAGCCACCCACTTTTTGTTTTTTGTTTATTGTCATTTGATTTTGGAGCCCTCCGTTGCGCTTGAAAGTTTTTTAGCCCCATTCCACCGTGCTGTTTGTTTAGCTTGCTCTTCACCAGTCATAAAACACAATCGAGCAAAGAAAAAAAAAGGCAGCAGCAGAAAAGTGGGGAAAAGACAAAAGGACTAAATGTTGCCAGTTTATCACTTCATTGAGCGCCTTGTGGGAAGCGAAACGGTTGGGTAGATAAGTATATGAGTCAAGTGAGCTTGCGTTTGCCTCGGACCACTTCTTGCCTTAAATTCAGTTGGGCAACTCTTGACTTAAAGCTGTTTTGTATTTAAATAAAAATGTGCATGCCTTTAGTCGCTGTGTGAACAACACATGATAACAACATTAAAAAAATATAAGAGATCAATTTAATACATTTTAATATGTTATACCTTTTAGTTAACCTTAAAGTCAATTCTAGTATTAGTATTATATAAAAGACATTGAAGAAGCTTGATATTTCTAATTTTGCATCTCTCTCCGCGCCTCCGATTATTTAAAACTCTTCCGTTTACTGAGCCCTTCTCTGCGCTTTTCATTATATGATACTCTTGCGTTAATCGGTCCCTCCTCTGCGATTCTCATTATTTGATACGCCTACGTCGATCGATCCCTTCTCTGCGCTTCTCATTAGTTGATACTCATACTTTTATCGATCCCTTCTCTGCGCTTCTCAATATTTTGATACTTATGCTTTTAACAAGTTTGCTCAGTCACTTTGCCATGACTTTTGAGAGTGCAATTTCCTTTTGAAAGTCCTTCAAGCGGTGGTAAAAATTACACTTGAATCTGTGCGTCAGAGCGAACAATTTTCGGATGCTGTATTTTTATGGCCCACCATTTTGCCACCTGTGCCCCAAGTGTGTGTGTGTGTGTCTGCGTGTGTGTTTGCCAGCGGCAATTTCTCAAAAAAAAAAAAAAAAAAAAAAGAGTACCAAAAAGCACTTGCCACGCCCCCTCGCTGAGCGGTGGGCGGAGCGGTCGTTGGGCTTAACAAGTATGAAAAGGCAGGACATAAAATTGAAACAAGCTGGTGCAACAATCGTCTGCGTCCAGACCACTGGCTCCCGAAATCCTTCCCCTTTTTGTACACTTTTCACGGCTTTTCTTTCCTCCTCGCCAACGGCTTTTCCTCTTGCAGTTTCATTTTCATAGACAGGCCGTTGAATTTTTGAAGCGTGTACGCGATTTTTATGCGATTTTTATAAAATTTTTCTTCATATTTTTTACCCTTTTTCTCTTTTTCTTTTTTTTTTATAGTAAGGTTCCAGTTCAGAAAAGAGGGGCACGGCACTTGCTGATGCTGCATGCCGCACATGCAAAACCACAAATGATAGCAAAGTTGAGCCCGATGCGTGTGGCTGATTATGTTGCTGCTGTGATGTTGCTGCTGTGATGTTGCTGCTGCACCCCAATCACGACAGAGGAGCAACTGGAGCTGGAAAGGGGAGAAGACCAGAAGAGGAGTGCGCTGGCATTCGCCGTAGCTGTCGCACTTTCAGTAATGTGACACTTTGGCTCATGGCATGTGGCAGCTGCAACAACAACAGTACACCAGCAGCAGCAGCAGCAGCAACAACAACCGGAACCGGAACAACAACAATGCCACCTCTCTAGCCAAAAAGCTAAATACACGCTTTAAGCATATGGAAAGACAGCGAATTTTCAGGGAAATGCATGTCTGAGCAAGCGGATCGATCGATAACTCAAATCGCTTGCAAGCGAAACATGGGCACTGAGAGAAAAGGTATTGAAAAATCTTTTTTCCATCTTTACACATCAATTTAGTAGATTTTATACTAATTTTTTATTAAAATATACTCTGACAATAAAAAACATCATTAATAAAATAACTAATGTAATCAAATCAAATCAACAATTTTGAAATCAAGCATTAAATAAAGAATGTTTCTAATCAACAATGGTTAAAAAATTAATTAGATTAAAAAAGATTGAAAAGCCAAATCTAAATATTGCTAAGAAAAGTTGTATTAATATTTGAATTCATATAATTGAATTGAAAAGCCATTACTGCCAGGTCTCACTGTACCAAAAGCGGTCGGCAATTGCTTTAAGTGCTGGCAAATTCAAGACTTTTTCCATCTTCCACTGCACTTTAGTACCGGGGGTGAAAGCGAGCGAGAATGAAGTCCAAACAATTTATATTAATCATACGCAATGTGGTGCCAAATTGTTCCGGGCATAGCCAGCACTTAAGGAGAACCCCCATCTCCTGCTCTGTGTGTGGCATTATCTCGGTCGGTGCAGTGCTAAAGACGAGGACGACGACGACGACGACGACGACGACGAAGAAGGCGACACTTTGAGCAGTTCAACGGACAAAGTCAACGCATGCAGCGGCAGGACGAAGGATGCGGAGGTTTGCACAGGATGCCAGCGATAAAAGCGCCAGCTAAAGCGGATGGTGTATTATCACTAACGACCAGCATATAAAAATAAATCCCCACCCGAGTGCAGAATGGAATCGGACACGAATGGGGGTTGGCCAATTGGCCCATAACTTCTGAGGGATGCAACCACTACACCAAAGTCGGCTTTTACCTATTCTATTTGATATGAAGGAACTAATAATGTTTACTTAACTACAGAAATTTAAATCTCTTATAAAGGTCTCCAAAAGTTTCATTTGAATTTTTTTTTATTAACAAATTCAAGGGTTTATTTAAGGTTCCTCGAATATTTGATGATGTGTTGGGTGTAAAGAAAGAAAAAGCTGAATTTTTATTAAAAACTAGCTGGTTTGGCAGCTAATTATTAATATTAATTATTAATATTAATTTTATTCATTATTAAACTAAATAGTAATTTATTATTTTCGAAGTGCACAGCTGCCAAATGGCCTCAAATGCAATGCAGGCTAATTAGGCTGAGTGAGTAAGAACAATTGTCGGTTGACAATTGCATTGGGCTTGGACTATATTATTATTAATTGGCGGACAGACAAGCAGGGAGCACTTTGCACTCGATTGTCTGAGTGGAGTATGGTACTTCTCGGCACTACATCCCTTTATGCCATGAATAGATAATCCATACACTAAGCACACAAAGGATTCTCAAGCATAATGAAGTCATTCGGAGTGCGGCCATTGTGGCATAAAGTTTCAGGTTTCGTGCATATTATGGCCAATTAGCAAGCCACAAAAAAAAAAACAAACACCAGGATCGGATTCAGAATCACAAAACATGGCTAGTTCACCAAAAATTGGTACTAAGATTAATGAGCATTTAAATTTAAATATGGTTGCCCACAGAAACACGCACAAGCTCAGATACACAAACAAAAGGAAAAACTAATTCATTTATTTGATATTTTCCCCTTGCTGAAAGCAAACAAATGGTGAATCAACAATTTATGGCAAACGATTTTCACAGACAGCGGCTTAACCGGATTTTGAATTTAAAATTAGTTTAGCTAACTAAACGCGTTGAACTATTAACGCAAAACTATCGATAAAACCAGAAGATAAATTGCGCCATAAAATGGCAGTGTTTTAAACAGAAAGAGTTTAAGTTGGCCAGCAAGAAATAAAAGTTTAAGTATATGTTGTAAAAACTTCTTTGGAAAACATACCAACATTTAAAATGATCTAGTAAGGAGCGGAGATAAAACTGCAGAGACTGTTAAATGGGTTCTAAAAATAATCATGGGAGAAACATTAAAATGTTTTTAAAAGCTTACAGTAAAAAAAACCGAAAAGAGCTTTGAAAAAAAAAATTCTTTTTGAGAAGTAAAATTTTCAAACAGGTAACTGCTGAACAGCTAAAAATTTAGTTTTAAAAAAAATTATTCACTTTAAAAAAAAAGGAAAAAATATTTAGATTTAATATTTTGTAATTCATTTTAAGCTATTTTCGCGTTGACTTTCATCAACTACTGCTTAAAGCTTTTTAAAATATAAAAGTATAACAATTTCATAAAATTTTGAATTTGACTATTTTCGGAATTAATTTTTAATATCTGAAAATGTAATTTAAATTAAAGCCATATTTAAGATAAATAAAATCCACTTAAAACAAATAGGAAAATATTTGTATCTTATATTTTCCACTTTGAATATGAATTGTATTTAATATTATGATTTAATATTTATTTTTAAAATTATATTTACAATTTTTAATTCAATAGTCAGATCTTTATTATTAATATTCCATTTTTATCAGTTTTTCTATTTAATGCAAATCTTTAATCAATATTTCCCTAGTTCAGTAACATAAAACGTTTTACCTATTATCCTAATGCTATACCTAATTAACTTAAAGCTGATTAACTAACAAATGCCGATGGTCAAAGGTGATTCCCAACAATCAAAGAAACTGGGGTGTTTTAAGCCAAGTGCTTTCTCCAGTTTAATGTGATTAGACCTCTAATTGGCCAATCAAAGTGTCTTCAGAGTTAATTAAATGCTCTCCTCCGAGAGCCTTTCAAAGCAAATCCCAATAATCGTTGAAATAATTACCTATTGCCAAACACAAACACACACGCACTCGTAAACAAAAGATTGACTGACAAAAGTTGTGCGTTGAGCCCGTTGATTATTTAAGTACTTAAACGTGTTTTCGTTAATGAGCTAAGAAATAATTCATAAAATACGAAGAGCTTCTCCTAATTTCTCCACAACGCCCCACAGGGACTTGAAAATCATTCCTGTGCGGCGCAAAATGCACAAGTATTTACTTAGTCTGTCTGTCTTTCATTTGCGAGGCTTCATCTTGCTGTCTGCGAATCACACAATGAAAAATGCTTTTATTTACTTTTGATTATCTGCTTATGGACAGCAGAAAAACAACAACAATGGCAGGGGGAAAACGTTGCAAAAACGGTGGGAAAAACAGCAGACAACAAAAAAAGCATCTATACTTTATAAGCTAAATGCAGTAGTTGTCATAAATTCAGTGGTAGTGTACTGTGCCAACAATAAAAGTTACAACCAAGTGAAAACTTTCAAAGGAATAAAATTCGTTTCAGGCTAATAAATATAAATGTTGGCAACATGTTAAGAGAAATCATTTTTGAATTTTCTCTATAATTTAAAATGCAACACAAAAGTTAGTTTAATTCAAATTGTATTTTGATTAATCTCTGATTTATTAATAGTTATATAGCGAAAAATATTAACATGAAATACAAAATATTCGGATTTACTACATTATTTTACCAGTGAAGTGGTAATTTTAAAAAATATATAATATTAAAGGCCATAAAATGCTTCTTAACTTTTGTTAAAGTAGCCAACTTCAAAAATGTTATCCTTGAAGCATTAATGGTATATTAAAGTGGAGAGCAAGGCGACCAAACGCCACCAGCGAGGTGACAACAAACAAACAGACAAACAAACAAACAAACAGGCAAACAGAGGGCTTATGGCCAGGTTTAAATATGAACCATATGGCCGGCGATGCTGGCCAACAAACGAGGGTGGTTTCCACAGTTCAATGGCAGCCAACAGCGGTTTCTACTCTGCGAACTTTGTAAGCCAACCGCTTTATGGGTTTCCCCTTTAATTTTTTTTTTTTTTAACTGTCAACGCTGCCTGTCGCGGTTGTAAAATCAGCGAAATTTTAGCGTTCAGCCAAAAATAAACGAAAAAGTATCTATATGAAATTTACAGGGGTCGAAAGTGAAGATACTGAGTATTTGTATGGTATACGTTTAAATTTCAAAGAATTTAAAAGGTTTTTGTGTTGAGGGGAGTAAAGTTTAAAGAAGGGAAAGAAAAATGTATAGTATGGCATATTAATAGTTTTAAAATAGTAGTAACTCAGTGCTTAACATTTATTTAAAATTTTCAATGTAGTCATAACTGAACTTTTAACTTAATTTATATTAAAAACTACATTCAAAACAAACGTGTTAAATAAATATCCTCTTATATGCATAAGAAAAAATATATAAAAAAGTTATAACTGAATGTTTTACATGTATCCTTTAATTTGCATTTTAAAAATCAAAACCTCTAGTGTTGAGAACACAAAAATTAAAGTTTTTATTTTGTACTTTTCTTTCATTCCTTTCATTACAATATTTTGAATTGTACTTTTATAAATTTAAATTTTTTTTAAATTGGTTTATTAAAATGTTGGTACTAGAATTCCGTAAAAATTATTTTATAAGCCACATAAGCTCTGTTTTGTTACTTTTCTGTTATTCATTTAAAACTAAACTTATTGAGATATTTTTTATATACAAATGCTCAAAATTCAGGTTTAGTTTATATGGCAATTTATTTTGGGAAAATTTCTTTGCACCTGCGAATATACCTTTTGAACTCGGACCTCGCGGGGTACTTCAAACAAAGCCGCACCTGCAACGCACACATATGTATGCATAAACCACAGATACGCACACCTGCCATAAGACACGTGGCACACACACCCACACACTCCTATCGAGCTATAATTTATGGCTAAACGGATGCAGCAAAGTAGCAAAAGCAAAAGCAATAGCAAAGTGTTACCTTTGGCCGCCGGCTATTTAAAGTGTAAACGCATGGCTTCGAGTGGTTTCGATCTCATCTGGTGAAGGGTCATGAAGGAATGGGTATGTCGATGGTGCAACAAGTCAAGGGAATCCCCTTTGCCACACAAAAACGAGACACACTTGCAATAATTGTATTACTATCGTGTGTGTTTTTCGAGCAAGTGTTTGCCGAATCTAATTGCTTTCAAATGAGGATGGCTAAGCATATTGATATGCAAAACTGTGGCCGACTCACATGGCGTATGCGTAATTCAATTGTTTGCTGCCAGTCGGATCACACATACGCAGTGTGTGTGTGGCACACAAACTCATTTTGTGATTTCCACAAAATTACATTTTGCAGTGTTACAAGTGGTATAAATAAATTGTACGTTCCGAAATGTTTGTCAGTGCGGTCCCAAAAACCCATCCTAAAAGTTGTTTGTGCAACTGTTAAGTGGCAAACACCACCCTCACACCCTTAACTACATTTAAATGGCAATTTCGGACGACATATCATTGCAGTTATCTCAGCCATTCAAATTCCATATATATATGGTACATATAAATGTACCAATTGTAATATATATGCCTTAATTCGCAATTGACAGCTCGATGGTGGCAAATGTAATATGAAATTCTCTAAATTGCTTCTGTTAGCACAGACGACTTAGCATTTGTTTGGCTGCCAAATTTTCGACATGGAATTTATTTGCAAATCTCTGATTAAAATCGGCAGCTCACAGTCAAATTCACTGCTTATAGAGTTCTCAATAACAAGAAGCAGTTCTGAAATTCTGTACTTGCATTGAAATGATTAAGTATTTATGTGTGCAGCGAGGGGACATTTCGTCTTGTTTGCCAGGCTGAAATTTCCATTTTGTTTGGGTTGTTCTCTGACTACAATTATATATTCATTGATTGGCAATATAGTCAACAAAAACGTAAACAGCAAAGACTATACAAATTTTATCCTAAACATGTTTTAAAAAAAAGTTCGCATCATAATACTCATTAGCTTTTCTACAAACTTTCAAAGTAAGTGGTAAATATTTTTTTTTAAATCAGCATTCAAAGTCTGTCGTTTTGCACGTTGGAAATTAACAAAAATTTTATGGCTAATATTTCAAACTTTTGAAATTTAATTTTTCCTGGAAGAGGTTTGAAATGCTTTTAAATTGAAAAAACAAGTAAGCATATGGGACTTTTAAAATCAACAACTTAATTCTGTAAATTTGCGTGTAAATGTTGTTTTCCTGCATAATAAAATGTCTATTTCTTGGTTATTTTTTTCAAACAAAAAAGATTTGAAATTATTTTAAATCTTTTAGCATATTCTTATTTTTAAGAATATCCTGAAATTTAAAAAACAATAAGCCAGATAAATTTTGAAGGTTTAGTTATTTTAAAAGTATGTAAATTGGTTATCCTATGTAATTAATTATTTTGTTTTTTTTTTTATTATTTTTTTTTTTAAAGGGTTAAAAAAGATTTGAAATGCTTTAAAATCTCTGGAGATCAGTTTATGATTTATATTATTTTATATTATTAAGTGAAAATAAGGCAAGTGGATGCATTGCTACATTTTGCACTTACAAATAGCAACTTTGCACTTAAGCTACTTGAAAATACAAAGTGCTCTCCTCCCGCACCCTTGTGGCCAAGTTTTGCAATTAAATGAAATATATTTGCGGCCAAGAGCTTGAAATTGGTTTCAATTGTTTTGTGTGACCACTTAGGGGAGCAAACTAAAATTGGTTTTGCACGTGAGAATGTGACCCTGTGGCGGGCCAATTTCCATTTTGTCAGGATGCAAATGTGATTTGGGATGGACTTTTAAAGAATCCGGCTTTCAACTCACCATTCACATAGGCGGCAAAGTCAAAGTCCTTGTCTGTTCGCGCCACGCCATCATCTTCGATGTCCGGCAGTTGATGGCGTTGTTGCTGCTGCTGCTGCTGCTGCAGATCCTTAGCCTTTTTTGCTGCTGCGGAGATGACGTCATTTCCGGCTGGCACAGCTGCAGCCAGCCCCAAAAGTACCGCCACCAATGGCAGCAGCGACATTGTCTTGAAGCATTTCGGCCGATTGCGGTAACGGCGGCTCGGAGCCGCCATGCCGCCCACTAATTAGAAAAACGCGGAGGCGGAAATAAACACGCGAAATGCGGCTGATAACTGTCTAGTTTTGAAAGCAATAAAATGTCAGTAGCTTTCCAAACACACTCTAAACACTGAAGAAAAAAAAACACTCACTTTTAAGCCGGCAAACGTTGGGCTTATCAAAACCCGTTTTAGTTTCAGTAACAGTAACAGATAAAGTTCGTAAATTCGCAAACCGGCCACGGTTGCGATTCAGGGACTTTTGTTGCTTTGAAAAGGAGCCGCAAGGACCTGCTGCCTGGCCAACGTGCTAGGCGCAATTGAGCCACCAAGTGCGCTGCCAGCACTCATATAGCTCATATAGCCAGCGTTTTTCGCCAACAACTCTTGCAACATGCCCATGCCGCACACGAAAACACCAAAAGCCGAACTTCTGTTTTGGTGAATGGACTCGGCATTCGGCAATCGGCATACGAAGCACGACGCCTGCGCCCTTTCAAAATCACTAAATCTGTAAATAACAAAAAAAAATGGAAAAAGTTGCAGGAGCCAAAAGTCAGTTGCAGTTCATTTGCTTGGCTACGTGACGCGAGTTTTCTCCTTCTTTTTATACCCTTGCAGAGGGTATTATTACTTCAGTCAGAAGGTGTCCGTTTGTCCGTCCCTTTTTCCGTCCGTTTGTTTGTTCCTTTGTCCGTCCTTTTGTTAAGCTTTCTGCATGAAACTTTCCCAAAAGTTGTTTTTTTTTCTACTACTTTTTGAAAAACAAGCTAGATTGACGTAAAACTAGCTATAAAAAACTAAGAATTTTACAAAGACTAGCCAGTTTAGCGGAAATCTAGCTATAAAACTAAAGCTAAACTTTGTACAAAAACTAACCCGTTTGGCGGGAAATAAGCTAGAAAAAGCTAAAACGGTACGAATGCGAGCATTTAAAAAGTGTATTTATTTAGTCGAATGTAATTTTTCGTCACAAAATGTTGTATTTTGTAAGATGATAATGATAAAAAATGTTTGCTGTTTTTATATTTAATAATGATTTACTAATAAGAATAACATTTTACATTTAATGAAAATCGGAACATTACAAAACATAATTTAAAAAAACGTAGCCTATCTATTTTAACGTTTTTTTTTTTTTAAATTTTTTTAGACATAGTAATTGTTTAATAATTCAGAACTACATCTTTAATTTTATTCCAAACGGAGACCAATATTATACAGCTGCCATAGGAACGATTGTATAATTGAGCTGAATATTATCAAAGCTTCAATGTTTTAAACATATACTTATGTAATTCGAAATTGAGATGCTTTAAAGAATATACAATTTTTGCAATAGCTGCAAGTGCATATAAACTTCGGCTTTCCTTTATTTTTTGTGAAAAAATAGATAATGGTAAATGGGCATGGGCAAATCCACGTTGCAGGGCTCTGTTTTTGGTAAATCCCCTTTTATTGTCTCCAAGACTTTTGCTGCTTTCACAGCCCAAGAAATTGCCGATCAATTTGCTGCTTGATTATTTAGATGGCAGGGTGTAACTGAAATTTAGTTGTGGGAAAAGTTGTTCATGGATGTTTTCGTGTAAAAAAACAAGCAAACAATTTTTTTAATTTTTTTCTTGTCGCTTATATTGATCTAGAGTTCGCTAAAGTTTTTTTTCTATAGTGAAATTTAATTATAAATTTGAGTACTTGGTTTTATAAACGATGTGTATATTTTTTGTGGAACTATTGGATAAGTTTTTAGTTTTGTTGCTAACTAGAGAGAATGATTTATTTATTGTAAGAGTTTTTTTTTAAATTAAATGGTCTTTTTGAAGTTAAACAAGAAGTGAACTACAAATATATAAAGATTTTTTGTAACTATTAAGCGACCCTTTTTTTTAGTTTAAATAGACCTAACAATTTTTATTCTCACCCATTTTATAAAAAATTCATATTTCTATAAATTTTTTTTGTAAATGACTATTTTATTCATTAAACTAAATCTTTAAACATTTTTTTTTTTTCATTAAACTTAATCTATTAACTTTTTATGTTTATTCAGTTCACTACAGTGTTGCTCACTGCTAAATAAAATCAGGAAAAATAGCAGATCTTTTTTATTTTTTGTAAAAAATAAAGAAATAATTCTAAAATCTATTTATTATACATTCGAGGGCAAAAAAATAGTTGTTTTACAGCTCATGGAACTATCAATCAGAAATAGTTTAGAAGCAACTTTTAAAATTTGAAGTTATGCACCACTAATCATAAAAATTTATTTTTAAAATTTTCAATTGATTATTATTTTAGGTAATATATTGAGCGTTTAAAACTGTTTGGTAGTTTTGTTAAAAATCAAATTTAATTGCTATGCAACTGTGGTTCACCTTATAAAAGCTGCGGCTTGTTTGCCAGTTTGTGCATTTGCTGCTTGGTTGCTTGTTGTTGCTAGTTGCAGCAGCAACTGTTGCCGCTGTGACCTTTGACCTGTGGTCCTACGGATCAGAAACAGTTAGTCGTTATTTCTACTGCAACTGCCGTTTCTGATGCTGCTGTCCTTTGGGCCACGATTATGGACACCGAAGTTGCCGCTGGGCTCAACTGTTGCTGTCGGTTCCTGTGCGTCGATTTGCGTCGCAATTGCAATTGCAATTGCAAATTTTGCATTCCCATGCACATCAGCCCTTTCTTTCGCTCTTAATTAAAACATTTTGCAGTTGATTTACGCGACTGTGTGGTAATTTGATTAGCGCTCTCACCAATCGAGAAACGCAACCAAGTCTGTACACCCAAAATTCATGCATACATACAATTAAAAAATTTTTTTTTTGATGTAACCCCTTATAAAATTTTTAGTACAAAATTTCAAAATGTAATACTGATAAGAATGACTCCTTACTTAAATCAAACATTGGCCTTTAACTCGAAAATACTTGTGGTAACAAAGTTTCGGATTGTTTGCTTTATAAATTTATGGTCAGGCGCAAAAACAAGCAAGCTAATCTAATTAAAGTTGCCAACTTATTGGTGCGGGCTCTGCCTCAGCTCAGTTTCATTGTTTTCACATTACATATTCTTATTATTACTGTTATGATTATTATTGTTGGAACGACAGCAGCAGTAATAAACTCATGCGTGCACAAAGCGGCGTATACTTGTTGCGATGGAGTGGCAACTCCGCAGTTGGCCATAATGCTCTAATGGCCATAATTGTTGATGCGCCACCCTGACCCGGCTAATTGTCGACCTCTGCTTTTCGTTCTTGGCCCGCAGCTCTGGCCAGTCAGTCAGTCAGTCAGTCAGTCAGTTGGCTTACAGTTTTTGGGCCAGTCGATGGGCCAAAACCTGGCAGTGCAGCCTGCACCCCACGAGGCACTAATTGAATTTGCTCCCACCATTGGGCAATTGCAGCCCAAAAACATTAAAAAAAAAATTGAAAAAAGCCCCGCAAAGCACTGAAATAGGCGGAAACCTGGGAAACAAAAGGCGCGACTGGAAGTCAATCAACTGGAGATGAGCTATATTCCTCAATACTCTTTCTAAAAAGGGATTTTGCTACTGCCAAAAAAAATGTCATAGAAACTAAACTATTGTTACATCAATTCTAAACTATTGGCTATGAAAAATTAATACTACAAAAGTTAAAAAATCAGTTAAATACAGTTTAAGACTTTTCTTTAGCGAAGTGAAACTAAAAAGTAGGTTAGTAGGTTATATTATTAAGTATTTTACGTTAATACTGTCTGTAGTTTTTTTGAGGACACTCTTATTTAAACTTAATTTCAGTTTTTTTTGTGTAGCCATGAAGTGTACATTATAAATTTTTTTAATATTTTAATTCGAGCTTTTTAAAAAAAAAAACATATTTTATACATGTCAAAAAATTTTAGACTTTGTCCAAAGTAGAATTAATAAATTTATTATAATATTTCTTTAAAAAAGATTTATAAACTATATATTTAGATACATCTTTTGTATCTGTATTTAAAAAAAAATTACTAAATTTACATATTTTTTTAATCTACAAAAAATTTGTTTTGTAATCTATTTAATTTAAACAAAATGCATTTAAATCAATAGAAACTAAAATCTTAAATCTTATATTTTCCACATAAATTTAAATGTCTTTATATCAAATCATGCAATTTAATATGCATTGTATTTAAAATTATGATTTAATATTTAATTTAAAAGTAAGATTATTATTTAAACAATTTTTTTTTTCAGTGAAGCAGCATCAACGGCATTTCGCTCTCAGTGGCAGGATGTGCATGTGCGAGCCGGAGTGATGATGAGGCAATTTGTTTAGGCCTGTTATGCATCATTTGGGCGAAAGGGTATGGGTATGGCGATTGAGTTCGAAGGACGAAGGACGATGGCCAATGAGCTTAGGTAGGCAATTCGATTTGACGGCGCACAATTTCCGGCCGCACCACGGTTTTGGCTTTGTTACTCATTACAAGCGAATAAGCCCCGAGTCGTTGTGGTTAGAAGCGTGCCATTCGGTCCACTCAGCCTTATTCACACACGGAAAACTTTCACAATTAGCGGCCGGATTCCGGATGCGATCCTGCAGGATACAACCGCCGCCAGGATAATGGATACTGTGCGCCCCGTTTCCACTTCGCAGGCGGGGCAGTAATGACTTGTGCACCGACAGACTAATTGTTAATTGTTAAATTTTAATAACTATATCTACTTGGAGTTTTGGCATTCAATTCAGTTGCTTTTTAAATTATATGTTAGCATAGATATTCTTGTTCTTTACGGTACAGTATATTTATAAAATATTCACATTTTATTTAATATGCATTTTAAAATATGTTCGATATATTTTTTATTTTTGTTAAGTGTACGCAAAATGTGTACACATTTTTACACATTTAATTAAGACTCAAATCTAAATTGTGTTACAAAAGCCAAATACTTAAAGTTCAAGTACAATTTATTTATTTCCCGGCCAATTAGGCAGCTGGCAACGATGTCAACCAGTCACCAACGAAAAGGTGCTAACTTGGCCAAAAAGACCAGGGAGTGGTCATCCTCGTTGACGAATATTGCCAGCTTCCGCTTCATTTCCTGTTCATAACTTTTTCAATATGTCCTGCTGACCATCTTCACTAAGAAAAAAACCAAAAACTTACAGGAACAATAGATTTTTGTTTGAAAAAAATGTTAAATAACTCGTTCTAAGACTTCTAATTAAACGTTTAAATAACAGTGTTTTTCATACAATTTAACTTTAAATTTAATAAATAAATACATACTTAAACGCATTTTTCCTCGACTTTTGTTTTGTTTGTTATATGAATTTTATGTTAGACTTATATATATGTATATATCATAAATTTTCACAGACAAAGTAAGAAGTTAACTTTAATATCTTCAGTGTTGGCCCTTTTTTCCTTGACTTTTATCCACAATGTTTGTTTTGCAGATCCCTTAGTTTGTCCTGTTTTTTGTTTGCCTTCAAGTTTTTCAATATTTTTTGACGGCAGAGTGAAGGGAAAATGGAAATGAAATTCCGTTTGCCACTTTGCATTTAATCAACTTTATCACATGCATGTAAATCGTATGCAGGCGCAAATAAACTAAGCAGGTAGCGGAGAATTTATAATAACAAAAACTTATTTGCATATGAATAACAGATATGTCTGGATTAGGTAAAATTCAAAAATGTTGGAATAGTCTGGCAAAGTATAAAAAGTACTTAAATAAAAATATAACGAAATGTAATTGTCTTCTTTTTGGCTTTATATTTAATTTTCAAACATTTCAAACTGTTTAAAAAAGCTTTTATCATTGTATTGTTTAACCTCTTGATTGTTTATTTAGTTGTTAAATATATATTTTTAAACTCAAGGTTTTTTTATTTCCTTTTTATTTTCTCTCAATGTTCCTTGATATTGTTGTTTTATTTATAGTTTTTTAACATTTCAAATGCGTTTTGGCTTTCATTTAAACTGGACTATTTAATTTTGTGAGCATTTAAAATACATATTGTAGTCCTGCTGCTTATCCC